>NC_047094.1:24476740-24591740 GCF_902459505.1 Geotrypetes seraphini | reverse complement strand
TTGGAGAGCTGGTGGGAGGGGAGACAGCTACTGTGAAGGCTCCCCAGGATCTTGTTCGCACACGCTGACCATCTCCCTCCACCTGCACCTGAATCTGCAGCTCTCTCCGGTCTAATCGCAACTTCCCCGCGGCCCTCTTCAGCAACTCGGCAGGGGTGACAATCAAGACACGCTGCTGACGTCAGGACCTTCACTCTCTGAGTCCCGCCTATTTTGTTTCAACTTCCTGTTTCCGAACAAGCGAGACTCACTGAGGGAAGGCCCCGACGTTGGCAGCCTATCTTGATCGCCTGAGGCTGGGAAGAACATTAATCAGCAGGAACCGCAGTCGGGAGGAACCACAGTCGGCAGAAAATTTAACTGCCGACTTGATCTCGCCGGCCCTGCGCGGACCGGCAGAAATTTTCTGCGGACCGTTACCAGTCCGCGGACCGGCGGTTGAAGAACTGTGGTCTAGTATATTGTAAAATAGGCTAAAATGATTAAAAAATGGCAAATAAAGAAAACGTGTCCCAATGTAGCATTTGCTCTATGGCATTTGGGGCAGCGGGAGGTTCAATATGTTCTATTTGGAGAATTATAGAGTCACAAAATCATTTTATTCAAACAGGGAGATGAAAGTCCAGTTCTGAGCAGCTGATTTCAGACTAATTTTTAGTAGAGCAGCTGTAAAGGGTACTCCAAGGTCAGATGACCACCGCTCTCCCAAGATGTCAAAGTCTAGTTCTTGTGCCTCCTCCAACAAAATGTTATGATAAAATCGCAGAGACTGCACCTCTAGACAAAATGCTTCCTTCAGGGTTTCCAAAACTCCTACAGTTAAGGAAGCTGCAGGCAGAGACTGAATATAATTTTGTAATTGCAAATATGGAAGAATAGCCCTATCAGTCAGTTTATATTTCCTTGCCAACTCCTTCCGCCAAAAATGACGAAGACTAGGGGGAACACTCGAAGTTACAGGGAAATACTTTTAAAACAAATAGAAGGAAATATTTTTTCACTCAGAGAATAGTTAAGCTCTGGAATGCATTGCCAGAGGTTGTGGTAAGAGCGGATAACGTAGCTGGTTTTAAGAAAGGTTTGGACAATTTCCTGTTATTGAGAAAGACATGGGGAAGCCATTGCTTGCCCTGGATTGGTAGCATGGAATGTTGCTATTCCTTGGGTTTTGGACAGGTACTAGGGACCTGGATTGACCACCACGAGAACAGGCTACTGGGCTTGATGGACCATCGGTCTGATCCAGTAAGGCTAGTCTTATGTTCTAATGCTTTGGAGTGGTACCATGATTATGGCCTTCTGTGCTTTATGAATGGTGTCTGGAGGCCAACTGTGAACCAGTGGAATAGCGCGGGTGAGAGGTGCTCCGCCCCCTCCCTCATCTCTTCCCCCCTGCTCCTTCCCTGATCCCACCTATCACACGCGCTCCCCCCTTCCCTTCCCCTTCCGCCTCTAGTTGAAGTTGCTCACAGCAGTCAACAACATGCTCCCCACGACTCTGTCGGCTCTCCATCGGATGTTACTTTCTATACGCAGCACATTGTTGACCGCCACGAACAACTTCTTCAATTAGAGGTATGGCGGCAGGGAAGGGGGGCATGTGCGGGAGGGGAGGAATGGGAAAAGGCGAAGGGGGGTGGAGAGAAGGGGTGCCAGCGCCCTCATCAACATGGCTTCCTGGGCGGACCACCCTCCTTTACTATGCCACTGCTGTGATCCATGTACTTTGGAATGTTTTTTTCTGCTCAGATCTGCACAGAAGCGCTTAAGTGTATGCTGAGACGTGCACCTTCTTTAAAGTACCACACTCCTTTCTTCAGTGGGATTTTTAAAAAAGTCTGCTGCATGAGGGGATGGAAACAACATTTAAGGGGTGATCGTCAGTGAGGACATGAAGCCTGCCAATCAAGTGGAGAAAGCTTCATCCAAGGCAAGACAAATTATGGGTTGCATACGCAGGGGTTTCGTCAGCCGTAAGCCAGAGGTCATTATGCCATTGTATAGATCCATGGTGCGGCCCCATCTGGAATACTGTGTGCAATTCTGGAGGCCGCATTATCGCAAGGATGTGCTGAGGATGGAGTCGGTCCAGAGAATGGCCACCCGGATGGTCTCGGGACTCAAGGATCTCCCGTACGAGGAACGGTTAGAAAAATTACAGCTATACTCGCTCGAGGAGCGCAGAGAGAGGGGAGACATGATCGAGACGTTCAAATATCTCATGGGCCGCATCGAGGCAGAGGAAGATGTCTTCTTTTTCAAGGGTCCCTCGGCAACAAGAGGGCATCCGTGGAAAATCAGGAGCGGGAAACTGCGAGGTGACACCAGGAAGTTCTTTTTTACTGAAAGGGTAGTTGATCGCTGGAATAGTCTTCCACTTCAGGTGATTGAGGCCAGCTGCGTGCCTGATTTTAAGGCCAAATGGGATCGACACGTGGGATCTGTTCACAAGGTAAAGGTAGGGGAGGGTCATTAGGGTGGGCAGACTGGATGGGCCCTGGCCCATATCTGCCGTCTATTTCTATGTTTCTAACTACCGAATGGCACAAAGCCTCAGCTATTGAGAAAGGTATGAGCCAAAAAAAAAATTTATCCGGTTCAAATGCCCACCCTACACTGAGCATTTAAACTACACACTGGTTTTGCAACACAACTGCAGCATAAAAGAAGCATAAATTGATCTACTGAGAAAGTAACATCAATAAAACAATGAGGAGGAGCAATTATCGTTGTCTGATCTAACAAAAACTGTTGCAGCATTAAAAATTAATCTATTTTCAGCTGATTAGTAAAATAAGGGTGTTCCAAATGCTAAATAAATTTACTGCAAAACAAAACCCAGAACCCAGATGTATTGTAAATAATGGATAAGGATGGCTTAACTAGTAGTCTTCACACTTGAAGTAAAACCTCTGCAAACTGTTATATACTGTATGTTATTTGTTCATACCATCTGATTAGGTGACAGGAATGTATTTGTAGAAATTTGTAGCACAAGACTGGAAGACGACTTCTTTCATCCATTAAAAATACAAAATACAGTGGTACCTCTCCGAGATTGAGAGCGAGACCAGAAGGCTTTGAGCATGCGCAAATGCTCAAAGCCAGTCCAGCCCAGCCCAGACCAGAAGAAGGAGGATCTCCAATGCACTGCTTAGCCCAGGCCGCGCCAGAAGAGGGAGGATCTTCGGGCACCGGCACTGGTGCCAAGTCGGGTAAAGGAAGTGTCATTGACTGCTGGGGAGGGGGGGGAGAAAGTAGGATTGAGGTGGAGGGGCAATGCGAGTGGGGGGAGGATGCCGGTTCACAGGGAGGGGAAGCCGGATCGCGGAGAGGGGTTTGGAACAGCGTCGGATTCCTCAAGGGGGGGGGGGGGGAGAATGGAGCAGCGCCGGTAGCCTCGGGGGGGGGGGGGGGGGAGGAGGTGGAACCAATCAAAGCAGTTTTCCTTACTTCCTATGGGGAAACTTGCTTTGATATACGAGTGTTTTGGTTTAAGAGCATGCTTCTGGAACGAATTATGCTCTTAAACCAAGGTACCACTGTATAGATCATTATAAAAGGTTTGTGCTGTAATCTTGAAACACCAGAGGAGGACAATTTTCAAAGCAAACAAAACAAAAAACTGCAGACTTTGTACACGAAGCAGGCAGACTTTATTATGACAAGTAATTCTTTGATTAAAAACCTTTTTACCAGGTGAGGGACCCAACACGGTCCGTGTTTCGGACTAACCTTCGTCAGGGGTCCTAATAGATACAAATACAATATTTATTTAAAAGCCAATACATTTGAGAAAAATAATAAAAAAATATATAAAAAATATAATATATCAATATATTGATTACTATAATGATCCAATTAATTCAATTGTGGACAATAGAAAAAAGGGGTTTTTCCTTCCTTTTTTCCTTCTCAAACCCCTTTTTTCTATTGTCCACAATTGAATTAATTGGATCATTATAGTAATCAATATATTGATATATTATATTTTTTATATATTTTTTTATTATTTTTCTCAAATGTATTGGCTTTTAAATAAATATTGTATTTGTATCTATTAGGACCCCTGACGAAGGTTAGTCCGAAACACGGACCGTGTTGGGTCCCTCACCTGGTAAAAAGGTTTTTAATCAAAGAATTACTTGTCATAATAAAGTCTGCCTGCTTCGTGTACAAAGTCTGCAGTTTTTTGTTTTGTTTGCTCTGGATTGTTTTTTACTGCAGACAGTTGAACCCTGGTTTTTTCCATTGTTTTGGTTTGTTGCTTTGGACAATTTTCAAAGCCATTTCTCACCTTCTGCTCTCTATGAGCTTCAGGGAATATGTTCCCAGGGTTAAGAGAGAGAGACTACAGTACATTAGATAGGTACACAATGTGTGTAGGTTATATTTTTATTTTCAAACTTAGGACTTTTTTTGCATGAATGTATTACTCATATAATCAGCAGATGCAATATCTTTGTAAGCTTGTTTACAGAAGTGAAACTATTTGTGCAGTTTCCCTTTGAAAATCCATTACAAAATCAGCCTGTAAAAGCAGCCATGAACTTGTCAACTAGAAGGGCTGTTTGAAAATAGCATTTGGTGTTAGTGGGTATTGGCACATTTGAGTAGTTCTCTACATTTCAAATAGACGTGGCTGCAACATGGAACCCCCTCCTACGAAATTGGCCGTCCATCAGGAGGAATGCCCACTCTCTCCTGCCGGAACCTCCCTGGAATTTCAAAAAAAAAACCCCAAACCTCCCCCCTCAAGTACCTCGGCAGGAGGGATGCCTACTCCCTCCTGCACCCGAACCCCTCCCGAAGAGCCAGGCAGGAGGAATGCCCACTCCTGTTTGTAGAGTATATTTTTCAAAACAAAAGTATACACAATTCCATTTTTGTAATTTATTGCAGAGGACATAAGAACAACCTTTGCGGGTCAGACCAAAAGGTCCATCAAGCCCAGTATTCTGTTTATAAAGATGCCTAATTCATGTCATAAATGACTGGCAGGACCCAAAAGAGTAGATACGTTTCAGTGGACTGCAAATTCTACCTTAACAGTTTATGGCCTTTTCTCCTAGAACCTATCCAAAACAACTCACATAAAACCAAAACACAATAAAACAAATAAAAACCGCAACATTATAAAAAGGTGCATAAAAGTTCAAAGCTTACACACACACACAGACATACAACATACTCCATTATAATGGCCATAGGCACACACAAAGACATACAACTAATAGTATGCAGATAACCTTTAATTTCTAAAGGTACATTAAAAGGCAAAAGTGAAAAGTAAAAATACTTTAGAAAACAGTTAAGGTATTAATTTGCTTCATAAGAACATAAGAACATAAGCAGTGCCTCTGCCGGTCAGACCATAGGTCCATCCTGCCCAGCAGTCCGCTCCCGCGGCGGCCCAAACAGGTCACGACCTGTCTGAATCACTAGAAGGGGCTCCCTTGCCACCTTGGTATCTCGTTTAAGTCCTGCCTTCCTATCGAAGTCCTAGCCCTCCAGTCTTGCACATGCACGACCTGGTTGGTTTATACTCATTACCTGGTTAACATTCTATACTTGTGTTACATCCCAGCTCCTCCCTCAGTATCCCACGATCCCTTTATCCGTCAGGAATCTGTCCAATCCCTGTTTGAATCCTTGGACCGTACTCTGCTTGATCACTTCCTCTGGTAGTGCATTCCTTCCTCAATGGTGGAAAAAGTTCTTCTATAAGTCATAGTCAATTTAGCTATCGCCAGTAAATGATAACAGAGAAGCAACCATATTGGAAGTGCAGATATAGATCCAGAATATAATGTTGTAAATTCTTCAGGTAATACCATATATATTTATTTACAATTTAATTTTAGACAGTGAACATTTTGGCAGTTCAACCCACAAACAGTTACAGTAATCAGCTTATTTTAAGAAAGTCTTCACCTAATGAAGCTGTCAAAGTATGAAACCCCCCCCCCCCCCAAAACACACACACCACCAGCAATATTCATTTGTATAGACTTTAGGAGCATCAAACGTTCCTATGTTTTGTATCACTTTATTCTGTTTTGTGTGTTAAAATATTGAAGTTTTGTTCTTTATTATATCATTTTAACCCAGATGTAGGTAGTAATCTGCTTATAATATTTCTGAATTACAGTGTGCAATAAAAACTGTTTAAATAAATTCAGAAATTAGCCGACAGTCTTTTCTGTTTAAATATGCTTTGCAACATCTATAGGGCCTGCAGAACTTGAGCTGCCATTAGTCATAGCTTTAGGTTATCAGGCAGCATCTTCCCGTTTCCTCTTATGCAAGAATCTGGGGTTGTCCACAGCTATGACTGTTCACAGAATACAGGAGTCTTTTTCAAACTGGTAAATTATTAATCGATTTTTGGAAGAGGCACGCCAACATAAAAGTGCCTGTTTAAATGATCCCAAGTAACTTTTAAATGATTTTCATTAAAAAAAATTCAAGCTATACAAAAAGTACAACCCTACATAACACAATCCATCTTGAGATAGCTTAGTGACTACACTTTAAGCTTTATGAATTAGACCTCTATCTAAATATGGAACTTTGCTATGCTGTTACTGTGTTGTCATAGATACAGCAAACACACCCTACAATGTTTAGAAAAGGTTACAGGTACTTAAACACACCTTGCTGCTTAGTATAACATTCATTTTTTTATCCTGGGATTAAAGCCTTTAATTCTTTGGTGAGCCTACAAAAATTCCCAATATAAAAAAAGTAGTTTATAGCAATGGCCGGTAAGTAGATTGGATCACAATCCATGAAAATCCCAGCTAATAATTATGGGATCTTTTTGGTATTTCGATATATTACAAATCTGACTCAATAAATTCTTTAGTGGGTCCCAAGTAAACAAACACCGAGCCCTCTTCTCTCCTGGTTTCAGTTTTAGGATATGATAGGAAAAAATCAGGAGTGTAAGGAGCTACTCTTCCCCAAACGGAGCAGAAAAGAAAGAGCTAAGTAAATGAAGTCAAAAGTAGCATCTACGTTCCAGAACCGATATACTGCTGTGAATGGTGGGAAAAACGTGAAACTGAATGATTTTCTTTTACGATATTCTCTATAGACAGCAGGATATAAGCCCAGCGTGAGAAAGCTTCTCAAGCAAACGTGTTACTTCCTGCCTGCCACTGTTGAACTGGACTGCCTTAGTCATGTTTCAAGTTCAGAGCAAGATACTTTTTTTCCGGGGGGGAAGAGGAGTGCATATATCTTGACTGCTATCCTGCTGTTCATGAAGAACACCTGCTATGAGTAAATAACTTGATTCCCCCCCCCACAAGGACAAGCAGGATAGCAACTTCTTACTGATGGGGGGAGGGGGCTCCTTAGCTATGAAAGATGGCGTTTTCAAATTTTATGCTTTTTTTTTTTGGGGGGGGGAGAGGGTAGCCTGGAAATGATAAGAAACAGGTCTGGGAAGTATGGAATTGGATTCTAATCCCCATAAAGATTCTGTAAGTCCCAACTGGCCAAACCTGCTGTTGCACCGAAGAGTCTTTCTAAACCAGGGGGTGTCCAACCTGCGGCCCCGTGAAGTATTTTGTGCGGCCCTGGTCGAGGGCGATGCAGTGTTTTCCTCTGCTGCCCCCGGGTGTTTACCATCTTGCCAGCTCCCTCCTCTGTCTTGCTGCAGCGTTTGCGCAGCCCCAGAAATATTTTTTGGGGGCCAATGCGGCACAGGGAAGCAAAAAGGTTGGACATCCCTGTAAAACAGTAAGGAGATGTGAATGCATTTACAGATGTCCATGTTGCAGCCTTGCAAAATGTCCTCTGTAAAGATTGACCTCAAATGGTGCTGTAAAAGCATGACATGACCTTCAAGAGTCAAATGTTCCTGGACATAAGCAAAAACAAAAAAAGGTCTCCTAGCCAACTGGATGGAATGTTTGGCAGTGGCGATCTGAAGTATGTTAGGATCAAAGGAAGCAAGATGTTGGGTGGACTTTCTAAGGCAGGGCTAGTATTACACATGCTGGTGCCCAGGGCAGAAATTAAGGAGGGGGGTCCCTGATCTCCTCTTCTCCCTGCACTCTCCCTCCGATATCCCATCTCCCATTACTACCACACATAAAACAACTTAAGACTTCTTTACACACAAAACACAGACAGATCTTTACTAAATACAGAATAAGGGATCATAAGTAAAAATAAAAATTGAACGGGGAACCCCCCAAAATTAACCTCGACAATTATTACAAAACTAGAGAAATAAACACAAATATACACTTTTTGTACTGAACACACAGGAGTCCCAGATCCAGGTCCATCAAAACTTAGCCACCTCCCCTGCTGTGGGTTGTGGGAATCCCAAATCCCTGCCAGTTGAAGAGCACTTCCTCTGGTCTGGCAGCCAGAAATCTCCAAGCTCTGCAGTTAGCGGTAGCGTCACCCAATGGAGGCATGCTTGAGGGCTAAAAATGTCCACGCACCCACTCTACATCCAGAGAGGTAGCCATGCTTGAAGGCCAAGAAATTGTAATACACTAGCCCTACATCCAGAGATGGCGCCATGCTCCAAGGCCTTAAATGGTAACCCGCTCGCTCTAGTTCCAGAGAAGGCACTATGCTCGAGATCCAGAGCTGTCAGAGCGTTCAAGATCGGTGCACCCCTTCTACAGCCCGAGATGGCGAATGCTCTATTCCAAGGCCATCAGAGTGTTCTATGCTCAGAGAAGGTGCAATGCTCAAGAGCCAAAGATTGTGTTCTATACACAGAGGGCAGCTGACCCTCGAGCATCTGAGATGAGATAGAGTGCCACACTCTGAAAAAGGCTATGCCTGAGACTGCAAGATGAAGAGCCTAACTTCCAGAAAGGAAGCCATGGTCATACCCCGACAAATCTGCACACACCTCCAATAAAGAACTACCCCAGAGACCTGGGGAGAAAGACACCTTCCCTTCCTAGGACAGCCAAGTCTGAGAGACAGGGAAGGGAGAGTGCTATGCAGCTGCTCCTCCCAAAGGATCAGTGAAAGATGCCGGAGGTGCAAACAACTTAAGCAGGAAACCTAGAGTCACACCTTGCTTCCCTAGGGAAAGAAAATGAGGGACCCGCAGAGCCATGTGCTGGATCTGCTACCAATGCAGGTAGCTGAACGAAAGGAATACAGAACAGATCCTGAATGCTGACTTCAAGTTTCAAGTTTATTAGGTTTTTATATACCGCCTATCAAGATTATCTAAGCGGTTTAACAATCAGGTACTCAAGCATTTTCCCTATCTGTCCCGGTGGGCTCACAATCTATCTAACGTACCTGGGGCTATGGAGGACTAAGTGACTTGCCCAGGGTCACAAGGAGCAGCGCGGGGTTTGAACCCACAACTCCAGAGTGCTGAGGCTGTAGATCCAACCACTGCGCCACACACTCCTCTCAAAGTGGTCCAAGGAATTTGTATAGGGACTCATTCTTTTACTGGGGACAGGATACAGGCAACCAGGGTAAACCCCAGAAGCTCTCCTAAATCCAATCTGGGAAACACCAAGAAAGCCATAAACAGACAACAGCAGAGCTGAGATCTGTGGCCATGCTCAGGCCATGCAGTCCCCTTTAGGCACCAACAAACGAGCACAAGAAGGAGGAAGGCAGATGCACCAGCAAGTCACAAAAGGTGTGCTCAAGAACTGCCACCCCAAGGGACTCCAAGATTTCATGGTTCTTAAACCTGTATTGGGGGGGGACCCCCAGCCAGTCAGGTTTTCAAGATATCCCTAATGGAATATGCAAGAGCGAGATTTGCATGACTACTACCTAATTTATAGGCAAATCTCGCTTAGGGATATCTTGAAAACCTGACTGTCTGAGGGTCTCCCAGGACAGGTTTAAGAACCACTGCCCTAAGTACTTATACTCTCATTGGCCTCTATGGAAACAAATGAGGGAGCTATCTGGGTACTGAATTGCCACATTCCCCCCTTTTTTTTTTTTTGGGGGGGAGAGAGGCATCAGAAGAGGCCTCTAAAACTCCCCCAGATCCCAGAATGAACCAGTCGTTGACCAGTCACCTGGGCTGAAAGAGTAAGCAGGTAGAAGAGACTGCACTGAGCCCCATATCCCCGCCGGCCGACCATTTCAAGCACTCCGGCAAAAAAGAAAAATCACGCGCCAAAAATTGGCAAGAAAACCAGCACTGCTGTCCAGACGGAAGACCGAAGATGAAGGTTGTCATGGACAACTGCAAAGAGAGCAGAATTTGGTCCCTTCAAACAGGCTGCTAATGCTCTTGACATACTCCCGCCAAAACGTTTGCCAACACCAAACAGCCTGCAGATGGGCCTCCATTGTCCTGCCATGTGGTAGCTGCATATGACCAGCTCAGCAGACATCCCTGTAGTCCCAAAAAGCTCTTTAACTATTGTAACTCTTTGCCACTGTCTTTTTAAAAAAAATTTTAACTGCATTGGAGCAAGCTACAAAGAGGACAGGTCAATTGTGGAGGCTCGACGGGGAAAACAGAAAACACATTATTTAGACATCCAGGACCAGCCCAAAGCACACACGTGGTTGGCTACTTACAGTGCTACTCTTCTTTGCTGTGCCATGCTTCTCGACCACAGCACTCCCTCTGTGTTTAGTCAATCCATCGTTCTTTCTTTCTTTTTTGAGGAGGGAGAAAGGAGTGCAGGATAAATACCAAGGGGGCCACAAGGGAAGGGAACTAACACCAAGAACCATACCCTGAGATAGGCACCCAGGAAGCCTAATTCCCTTGCTCAACCGAGTTGGCTAAGTCAAAACAGGAGCCTTGCTGGGCATGCTGAGCACAGACAAAACCAGGAGCAGGAAAAAGATCATCCATTTGCCTGTGGAGATAGAGTATACTGGATTACCAGTGAGCATAACATCCTATATAAGACGGAGCTGAGCTTGGTGCTCTCTCTCTCTGGATGGATACAACCCACTCGCCTCTGGATTCATCTGCTATTAATGACAAGGAGTTTGTTTTCCTAGTCCCTCCTCCTACCTCTGGTCTGCATTTCCACCCCCTCTCTCTCCCATCCCCCGGCTAACTTAAAAGAGCTTCAGGGGGCCCCACGGTCTGGACATCTCTTCCTCTTCTCAGTCCATCTCTGTCCCTTCCCCTCACCTTTGGTCATTTTTCAAAAATCGAAGCTTTCCTTTTTAGAGGGGCCCCGGCATGGCAGCCATTCTCACAAGCTGCCCCAAACTTTCACTCTACCATGATCCACCCAGGTGGAAACAGGAAATAGTGTCAAAGGGAAAGCTTCAGGGAAGCTGCCGACAGTTTGTGAGAATGGCTGCCTCATTGGGGCCCCTCTGAAAAGGAAAACTTTTGATTTTGGAAAGATGACCAAGAAGGTGAGGGGAAGGGATGGATATGGACTAGGAAGGGGGAAGAGTTGTCTGGATCATGGGGCCTAGGGCAGCTGCCCTGTTCGCCCTCCCCCTTAACCAGCCCTGTTCTAAAGGCTTTCGTCCAGTCCAAATAGACAGCTAATGCTCATTTGCAATCCAAAAGTATGCAAAGCACTTTCTTCTTTGTGAGCATGAAGCCTAGGAAAAATACTGGCAGGATGATTGACTGATTAAGATGGAAATCAGATACCGTTTTAGGAAATATATTTGGATGAGTGCACAAATTATTATAGCAACAGAACCATAGGATTTAAGAGTTTAAGACAGTATTACAAATGCTGAAGATAATTAAGATGTACGTCAATTTTGTCACTTTTACCATTCAGCAGATTGAACATTTTCGGACATGCACTTCCAAACAGCAAGGGTCAGGATTGTACAGAGAACATTAAAATTGAATTTTTACGCAGAGCAAACACACACATCTTCTCCAAGATCGTTTTTGAGAAGTACAATGTAATCAGGTTGGAATTAAGTCTGCCATTTCCCATTAAATACAACTTCTGTGTAAGTGAAAAAAAAAAAAAAATGCTTCAATATTAAAAAGCCATAAAAGCAAAGTACCGGTAACTAAAATTATCACAACATATACCATATAAAGGAAAAATTGAGGAACAAATGTACAATGTATTATCACACTGCTGCTCAGTTCCTAATTCTCACAGGGGAGAGGCAATGCAACCCCGTTTCTTCTTTGCTTTTTACTCGCAAAATGCAACAGCAACTCCAAAAGCACACTACTGTATAGGAACAGCTTGGTCCGAGATATTAAGAAGGATGAGAAGAGAGATTTCGAGTACACGAGGAACGGGCAGACAAATGGCAGATGAAGTTTAATGTGGAAAAATGCAAAGTGATGCACTTAAGCAGAAAGAATAAGGAACACAAGTATAGTATGTCAGGTGCAACTCTGGGAAAAACCGAACAGGAAAAGGACCTGGGTGTACTAATTGATAGGACCCTGAAGCCATTGGCGCAATGCGCGGCGGCAGCAAAGAACGCAAATGGAATGCTAGGCATGATAAAGAAGGGAATCGCGAGTAGATCGGAGAAAGTAATAATGCCGCTTTATAGAGCGATGGTCAGACCACACTTGGAATACTGCGTCCAACATTGGTCTCCCAACCTAAAGAAGGATATAAAACTGCTGGAGAGGGTGCAGGGATGAGCAATGAAGCTAATAAAAGGTATGGAGAACTTGGAATACGAGGAACGACTTAAGAGACTGGGACTGTTCTCCCTTGAGAAGAGGAGACTGCGAGGGGATATGATCGAGACTTTCAAAATACTGACAAGAATCAACATAATAGAGCAGGAAAAAAAATTATTTACAATGTCCAATGTGACACGGACAAGAGGACATGGACTAAAGCTAAGGGGGGACAAGTCAGGACAAATATCAGGAAGTTCTGCTTCACCCAACGAGTGGTGGACACCTGGAATGCTCTCCCAGAAGAAGTAATTGTGGAATCCACCGTTCTAGGATTTAAGGGTAAGCTAGATGCACATCTCCTTATGAGAGGCTTAAAGTGATATGGGGACTAAAACTATGCCAGGGTACGCCTGGCGGGGCCTCCGCGTGTGCGGATCGCCGGACTTGATGGACCTGGGGTCTGATCCAGAGATGGCAGTTCTTATGAGCAGAAAGGACAGGACTTATTTCAGCATTTGAAAAAGGTGTACAGTTTTCATGAAGCATGACAGCAAGCACAGTTTCAGTATTGAAAAGATAACTGTTTTGAACTGGCTAATGGGTTTACAGCCCTGTGACAACTTCAGCCATAGTTTTTTTCTGCTCTTGAAGCCACTTCCTAATCAAGAAAAGTCTTTGCACCAGGCATCAAACCAGATCTACTACTTGAGGGCTAGAATCCCTGACATGGACTCCAGCGTGACTCTTTCTGAGATTAATGTCCTGCTACATTTGATAAACAAAAACTGGATTACATGGTATTTATTACAAGCTAAAGTGCATCATAGACAAATGAAAACTTTTTCTCTGGGGTCACATTTGCAACCACTTCCTACTGCAGGTGTCGGAAAGAGGGCTCCCATAAGAGACCAGAGCTGCATCTCCCTCTTTTCCATGGAACTGCACAGCTACAGCTCAAGGGATAGCAGCAGCCCCCCCCATCATCTCATCGTTTCAGGCACCTCTTCTCTCCCACTCATAGGTTGAGCATCTTTCCATCACCCTAGACCAGTCTCTCTTTCCCCTCCCTTCCCAGTTTGCCACTGCTCCCTCACTCTCCCACAGTCCTATAAAGTTTGCGCAGGCTACTGGTGGCAGCAGCCTGACAGGCTGCCTTGGAAAAGCTCCTACGTCTTCCCTCTACTGCAATTTCCTGTGAGCACAACACAGAGGTGACAGACGTAAACTTCATAGGGCTGCAGGGGAGGGAGGGAGGGGAAGAAAAGGGTTAACCTATAGATTAGGTAAGGTCAGAGGTTGAGTTATTTTGACACTCTGGCTAACTGCCTCACCTGTCATCATCTTATAATCCTTGCACAATATACGAGTACCATTGTTCCTGCATCCTAACAATCTACCACATAAAACCACTTGCTCTCCGGGGAGACGATGTGAGGGGTTGTGATGTGCCATGCAAATCTGGCCAAGCTGTCATCATCACCCCCTTACCAGTATGCGTGGAGGCACCAAGTATACATGTTTAAAAGATACAGGCACATACACCAACACTTAGCCTTGGGCAGATGGTGCCAGAAGGAGCAAGAATCTTGAAAACAGAAAAATATCTTGGAAAACAGAAGAATATCCCTAATGGTATTTTCCCTTTTTCACGTTGCTATAGTATTTTGTATTTCTGTTCTCTGAACCTTAATTTTATGCACTATGTCGGTTAAATTTTTTTATTTTTTTTTTAAAAACTTTGTTATCGTTATTATAATTTATTTTAGATTGTAAGCCACTATGAAGGCCCTCCTCCCCTAGGGCAGGGTAGAAAATTTTAAATAAACTTAGAATTAGTGGCAAGAGTCTGTGTAGTGGGTTCAAACAGTCTTGGAACTGCTAGTTATTTGCTGCTACAATGCACTATAAATTTGGTGTACTGTGTATGGCCGTTTGGTGGAGGATGGGCTGGGGAGGGCTTCAATGGCTGGGAGGGTGTAGATGGGCTGGAGTAAGTCTTAACAGAGATTTCGGCAGTTGGAACCCAAGCACAGTACCGGGAAAAGCTTTGGATTCTTGCCCAGAAATAGCTAAGAAGAAAAAAAAAAAAAAAAAAAAATTTAAATTGAATCAGGTTGGGCAGACTGGATGGACCATTCGGGTCTTTATCTGCCGTCATCTACTATGTTATTATGTAATTTTTGCTGCTGTAATTGTGTGTTGCCTATGTTCCACTTATTCTTGCTGGACACTGCCTTGGATGAATTTTTCCCCCCCCCCAAAAGGCAGAAAATCCTAATTAATAAATGCATTTTGCAAACTACATAAGATAAGAATTGCCATACTGGGACAGACCATTAAGCCCAGTATTCTGCTTCCAATAGTGGCCAACCCAAGTCACAAAGTGCAAGGCAAAGTGTAAAACATATTTTATGCTGCTTATTCTAGGAATAAGCAATGGAAGTTATTCAAACCTTTTTTTAAACCTTTCTGAGCTAACTGGTTTCATCACATTCTCTGGCAATGAATTCTATAGTTCAATTACATGATGAGTGAAGAAATATTTTCTCCTGATTGTTCTAAATCTACTACTTAGTAGCTTTGTTACATGCCCCCTAGTTCTGCAATTTTTGGAAAGAGAAAACGGGCAATTCACATGTACTTGTTCCACTCCACTCAATATTTTATAAATCTCTGTCAAATTTTCCCAGAGCCGTCTCTTCTCCAGACCGAAGAGCCCTAGTCACTCTAGACTTTCCTCATAGGGCAGGGGTGTCCAATGTCGGTCCTCGAGGGCCGCAGTCCAGTCGGGTTTTCAGGATTTCCCCAATGAATATGCATGAGATCTATTTGCATGCACTGCTTTCAATGCATATTCATTGGGGAAATCCTGAAAACCCGACTGGACTGCGGCCCTCGAGGACCGACATTGGACACCCCTGTCATAGGGTAATCATCCCATCCCTTTTATCCTTTGTGTCACCCTTCTCTGTACTTTTTCTAATTCCGTTATAACTTTTTTTTTGAGATGCAGCAACTGCACTTTGGAATGATGCAAGGGCATTATAACATTCCCGTCTTTTTCTTCCATTCCTTTCCTGATGATTCCTAACATTTTATTTGCTTTCTTGGCCACCGCTGCACACTGAGCTGAGGGTTTCTAAGTATCTTCAACAACGACACCTAGATCCTTTTCCTGGGTGGCGACTCCTAACGTGGAACCCTGCATTATGCAGTTCTAGTTTGGGTTCCTCTTTCCCACATGCATCACTTTGCACTCGCTCACATTAAACGTTGTCTGCCATTTTGATGCCCAGTCTCCCAATCTCACGAGGTCCTTTTGCAATTTTTTTACAATACTCTTGAGATTTAACTTTGATCAACTTTATGTCATCAGTAAATTTAATTATCTCAATTGTTATTCTCATTTCTAGATAAATATGTTAAAAACTAGTACCAGTGTTTGCTCCCAAAGGAGAGGATGAAAGGGCTCTCTCTAGGCCAGACTACCAGAAATTTGCCTATTGCAGGTCTACTGATTTTGCTAGCTTTACAGAAAGCTAAAAAGGGTTAAGGCAGCCAATAATAAAATTACTTCAATATAGTTGATTAGCAACCATAGCCATATCAAAAGGTTGTTGTGTTCAAAGTTAGAGTGCAATACGGCACTAACAGGGGAATTGTATACTATAAGGCATACACCAACAGTTTTACACACTGACTACACATGTAAAGACATTAGACATGCTTATGAGTTGAGTTTGAGCTGAACTCATAGCATTTTATAATGTGCACATATAGATTATGTTGCATTATGGCACGTGCCAACCCCAAATATGGATTGCCATGCCAATCCCAGATGTCAAATCGAACTTCAGGTAACCAAATTTTCCACAACTTTTTGCTAACCTCTTTTGTCCTCTTCTCTGTTTTACTAGCTAGGCGGGAGCAGATGTTTTAGATATGGCATTTCATGCTGCTGTGGGACCAGCCTTGTGATAAAGAGTGTTGAGAGTTTGCTATCTTACCACAAGATTTGACGTGGCAGCAGATCAAGCACACCTCCTGCTGCCAACCCAGGAATCACTGAGAATACATTGCCAAAGTTGATTGGGACTGGCATATTTCAGCTCCACTCAACCCCAGTCAGTAGCAGTGGTAGATTGGGAGGGTGGGAAGGAGGATGGTGCAGAATATAAGCTTGAAAAGGAAAATATCCTGAGGAAGGATGGAGAAAGTGAGAAGGGTGGAAGAGCCTCTAGAGCAGGGATCTCAAAGTCCCTCCTTAAGGGCCACAATCCAGTTGGGTTTTCAGGATTTCCCCAATGAATATGCATTGAAAGCAATGCATGCACATAGATCTTGTGCATATTCGTTGGGGAAATCCTTTAAACCCAAGTGGATTGCGGCCCTCAAGGAGGGACTTTGAGACCCCTGCTCTAGAGGAAATGGTAGATAAGAAGGGGAAGAGTGCTTGGATGGCATGTGGAAAAAAGCAAACATAAATGAAAGAAGAGTGTCCAGAGAATGAATGGGTTAGAAGTGGAGAACATCTGGAGCAAAGGGAGGAAAAAAAAAAAAAAAAGAAGGACTATCCTCAGGAGGGAGATGGGCTGAATAGGCGTAAGAATGGTCTGGCAAGAGGAGGTAAGAATGATGAATGAAGAGAAGGGGTTTATGGTTTATTAAAAAATTTATTATACTGCCCTCCTTGCAAACATTATAGGGCAGTTTACAAACTCAAAAAGAAAGGAACACTAATTAAAACAGGAGCAAAAACATTCACACAAAATAAAAAGTAAATAAAAGGAATATGGGATTTAATATAAGTAGGAGAGATGGGTCAGTGAATCCTCAGTGCACTACTGACAAATGCCACAACAGCGCTAAATGCTTTTAAGAAAAAAGAAAAACAAAAAAACATCACACCTTCAAAGGCAAAATAAATTTAAGATAGGATTATTCCATGGGAACATGTAATGGCAAAAGGACGTTCCAAAAGGACGGAGTGACACCGTACACAGCGCTGTCTTGTTGACTTTAACATTGCATTCTTAGAGGACAGGATATGCAGTCACTGATCATTTAAGGATTGAAGGAATCTAAGTGGTGCATATGGTACAACAAGAGATGCAAAATAAAGAGTTTGCAAGTAAGAATTTAGTATCTTAAACTGAATATGAAGCACTATAGCACAGGTGTCAAAGTCGGTCCTCGAGGGCCAGAATCCAGTCGGGTTTTCAGGATTTCCCCAATGAATCTGCATGAGATCTATTTGCATGCACTGCTTTCAATGCATATTCATTGGGGAAATCCAGAAAACCCGACTGGATTCCGGCCCTCGAGGAGGGACTTTGACACCCCTGCACTATAGGAAGCCAATGATGGTAGATATAATGTGATGCTACTTGCTCCAAGTGCTACTTGCATTTAAGGATCTGAAACGTTGTTTTTTATACTCTCTGAAAATGACAGAAACATAGAAATTTGATGGCAGATAAAGGCCAAATGGCCCATCTAGTCTGCCATCCACAGTAACCATTCTCTCTTTCTCTCTCTCTCTGAGAGATCCCACTTGCCTTCCCTGCTGTAGTTCCTGTTGCTCACGTTGTTTGTCCCCATGTGGATCACCCCTGACATATTTCCTCCTCCACGCTGTCGATGATCCTGTTGATACGGCTCACTATATCTTCTACTTTGGCTACCGGAAGGCAGGTCACCAGCCGATTCCATCTGCTGACTTGTCTGATGATGGAGTCCACCCCACCCCACCCCGACAATTGCTGTATTTGATTGCTCATGATGTATTGTCCTTGTGACATTGTATTTTCTTTGCTGAACTGCTCAGTTTTATCCCTTGTTGTGAACCGCCCAGAACTGATGGTGGGGCGGTTTATAAGAAAATAAATTATTATTATTCTTCTCTTGCCTCTGTAGCCACAGGTCCATGTCCCTGGTGTATGATCATCTCTCCAGCCACAGGTCCGTGTCCTCTGTGAACTTTCATCTTCCCTCATCCTGGCGTTGGCTTGCACCGGACTCGTCTTCCTTGTGGTTGTCCTCCAGGTGGTTCTCACTCACTGTAGGTATATCTTGGCAACTCCACTGTTGTTGGTGATTTTCCACGGCCTCCCTGTATGCCTGTTCGATGAACTTCTCTAACTCCCTGACTTCTTCCTCAACGTTTCCTCAAGTCATGAAGTTTTCCGCCTCTCTGTCCTCCTCTTCCACTGCTCGAAATGCTTCTAGTTCCAGTATTCTGCCCTCCAGGAGTCCGACTTGCTTCTTCAGGCCCTCCAGTTCCTCTCATCGAGTGCATACTTAAGACTACCTCCCAGAGGGGAGGTAGTCATACATATGGCAAACGGTGCAGAAAACTGGGTAGCTCAACACCCTGCTTCTGTCTGCTGCATCCACTGCTGTCCGCTTGCTGGTCTGTCATCTGAAGTGACTTCTCCTTGTGTAGGAATCTGTGTAGCGTCCTCAGTGCTACTGTGAAGTCCTTTCTTGATTTTAAACCTGCTACCCCTGTTGCTTGTGTCCTCTATGTCTGCTGTGTTTGCCCTCAACAGCAGATCTTATTGTCTTCATCTGCAGGCAGTCTTGGGTCACACTCATAGCACGGGGGCCAGAGGCACCCATCGCCCTACAAACTAGTCCCACAAGTTATCAAGCAATCCTCACATTCAGCAGCCAACCAGATATCTCCATGGCTAATGGCTGAATTACTAACTACAATAGCTATCTTAATCCTTCCCTCCTGGGTACACACCCCTAGAGACACCTCCCTGGTGTTGGAGGATACTGCATCACTGGAGGGCAGATTCTGGATACAGGATAACATCCTGCCAAGCCATAGTGACTCCCTCCTTCCAGGTGACCTGTCTCCTTCATGACAGACATAGAGACTGCCAAACTAGAGAAAGAATTTCTTTATTAAAATAAGTTTACACAGCAAAAAGACAGAACCCTGCACATACTTTACACTGTACACATTAATTAATTAGCAAAGCAAAAAACAAAACCCAGAAAAAATGTGCAGAAATATATCATCATTGTTTACATAGTTGACAGATTCATAATTTCAAGATCTTTACTTATTTGATTTTGTTGCACAAAAAAATGGAGTATATCAAGTTTCTCTAAAGGGCGCAGAAAGCAAATAAAGAAATGCAGCATGACTGTATTTGGAACTGTTTACTTTTTTCTGTTTGCTATTCAGCCTTCTCTTCAGTCTGAACCTGCGATGAGAAAAATCGCACCAGAATGTTTTGCTGAAGGGAGATTTATATGGATTTCTTTTCATGTAATAAATGTGGACTTGAACTAAGAACAAGAGGATGATGATACTATCTTAATACCTGTACAACCTACTTAAAGTTTAATCTCCACTTCTACATTTTTGTTTCCAATAAACTTATATAGTACTCCTGGCTTATAAAAGTCAAGGCCAAGCTAAAATATTTTAAGTATGAATCACTCTGTGCTATTATCTAGAATATGATTATGATTAGATGTGAAAGACGGCGGTTTCTAGTTGGATGTATCAAAATTAAAATATTTTTACTTTTCAAGATCAAAGAGAAATGGTTTAGAACCAACAATCTAGGTTTTAAATGAAATTTAAGAATTCCCATCACAGTATTTTAAAAGGAAGTGCAAATATTGGCAGGGTGACTGATGCCTTGCACTTAGTCACAAGGGTGTTTATTCATTGGAAATGACTGACTCAGCTAATTCAATGAGCTCGTTAAGGCTCTGCCAGTGGATAAATGCTACGTGTGGCTGCAATAGATGGCAGAAATAATTTTTTCAGCCTCTCACTGTGGGAAAACTTGCAATACAGCTAATCTGGAGCCGTGGTAATTGACCTCTGGGGATCAGAATACTGTACTTCCTATTTTGACATGGATGGGATGGGGATAAGAGGAAGACAGGCGATGAATTTGTATCACCCAATCCCAACAGTCACTAAAAAAAGTGTGATAGAAGAAAACTATAAGTGATATAATTATAACAGAGCAAACTTAAAATTGATAAAATGCTCTATTGTAGATGAAAACAAGGATGGCAAATTTTTCCATCTCTAGATTCTCAGAACAGTCCACAGGATCCTCACAGTGTATCCAAACGCTGCTTCTCTATCTCTTTCCTGCCCTCATTATGCATTCACTTATTTAGATTTCTTAAATCACCTTATCAAGTGCCCACATTTAGGCTACAGCAAAAACAGAGAACATAGAGTATAGTAGATACACAAAACAAAATCATAATATTAACAAAAAAACTCAGAGTAAAATAAACATTGAAAAACAAGTTTGTACGTGGCAACTTAACGACAAAAGAAAAAGAAAATCAAGCCGTTAACCATAATGAGAATACCCTGGTTATATTGAGAAGCCATGATTTAAGAACACATTTAAAATTTATCAATCTGAATTGTCTCAGTCTTGTTAAACAATACTCTGAGATGCAGCATGACTTACAGCTGCCTCATCCTTCACCCTTAGTACAACACTTAATCATGGTATTGTCCATTTATGGTCAGGAACGCAGAGAGAGGGGAGACATGATAGAGACTTTCAAATATGTTACTGGCCGTATTGAGGTGGAAGGAGGCATCTTTTTCCTCACAGGATCTACGACTACGAGAGGGCATCCATTAAAAATCAAGGGGGGGAGATTTCATGGTGACATCAGGAAGTATTTCTTCATTGAAAGGGTGGTTGATCGTTGGAATGATCTTCCACTTCAGGTAGTTGAGGCCAACAACGCGCTCGATTTTAAGGAAAAAAAGGGAGAAACATGTGGGGTCACTTCTAGGGAGTGTTTAGGGGGGAGGGTTATTCGAGTGGGCAGACTTGTTGGGCTGATGGCCCTTTTCTGCCGTCATACTCTATGTTTCTATGTTACTCTAGGTAGGAAGTTCAAATTTAAATATAGCTTACAATAATTTATATTGTACAGTGTAACTTACCTAGATCCTTAGAAACAGGAGACACAGTAGTCATTTCTCCAACCTTTGCAACACCATCATAATAGGCTCTACCTGCTTGTACCATGGCTTAAAAGACAAAAAGCAAATAAATTGCAATTAATAAGTCTCAACTGAAAGATGTCATTCTGCTTTAAAATAAATAGTTTTTGTTCACTTTTGGTGGAACTAGCAATGTAGGCTAATGGTTCAGATTAGAATTTCATCAGAAACTAAAATCCAATTTCAGACCTCTTTCCATGCAGTCTTAAACTTTCAGTAAATTCACTTGAACTCCTAGTACTCTGAACTTAAGCAAATTGTACTGTAGTTCTTAAGCTTTGTGGAGCATTGTACATGTTGACTGCACTATGTATAAATATTTTTGTGATAGTAACCACTCAGTTTTAGCAATATCGCACTGAAGAAAAAGATGAAAGATACTTACTTACCTGTAACAGGTGTTCTCCGAGAACAGCAGGCATATGGGCGATGTCATCCATGGAATCTGGTATGGACGCCACCAAGTGAACTGTCACTTTAAATCTTTAGGCAGTGCCCATACTGTGCGCATGCTGGTGATGACATCAGCTCATGGGACTGTCAGCCCAGTAACAAATTTAAGAAGCCAACTAGGGGAGGTGGGGCAGGTTGTGAGAATATATGCCTGCTGTCCTCGGAGAACACCTGTTGGACTCCCAAGCTGCCAGGATCATGACTCTGCACAAGGAAGATGGATATATACAACATTAGCCTGGTTAACAACTGCTGGAGTCGCTGTTGAAGGCCACTCCAGCCTGTCCAAACCATCTCCTTTGTGGGATTCAGACCGTAAAAGTTTGCCCATTCATATTCCAATTAGAGATCCTCTGTATTCATTCCACCCTTTTTTTTTTAATTCCGTCACCATTTTCCTCTCCACCAGGTCCCTCGGGAGGGCATTCCAGGCATCCACCACCCTCTCCATTAAAAAGAATTTCCTAACATTACTTTTAAAATCTATCACCCCTACATAGAGCTTTTTGGATCCCAGTTAGATTGCAAAAGTTAAATAGTTCTTTGTCTAATAGATGCTGGCATTGTAATCTGGATGTAGGGACTTTGGATCATCTTTTGTTCTATTGTCCCCATATCTTAGCCTTTTGGAACTCAATCTGGGATCAAGTAAATTGTTTATTGGAAAATCATGTAGCGTTATCTTATGATACTGTACTTTTTGGTATGTCTATGAGAAAAAAAGAGTCAGATATCAATGTGTAATAACAAACTTTTATTGATTTTGACCGGAGTAGCCATCCAACATATTACTAATAACTGGAAAGATCATAGTAGGCTTAATTTTAAGTTTTGGTGGAATTCAGTATGTCACATATATAGAATGGAAAGAATGGAAATTATAAAAACTTTATTAAAATTTGGGAACCATTAGCGTCCTTTTGTCATGATTGATGCCATTTTTCTAATATTTTTCTACTAACTATGTAAGATTTAGGGTTGGGTGGGGGGTGGGTTTCTATTATATGAAAATAAAATAACTAGAGGGATTTCAGGGTGGGAAGGGGAGGGTTATATTTATAACTATAAGATATACAAGTGCTTAAATTTATTTTATTTGTTATAATTTTTGTACACTTGATGAAAGTTTTAAAATGAATAAAGAATCTTTAAAAAAAATAAAAAAAAATCTACCACCCCTCAACCTCAAATTTATGTCCTCTAGTTTTACCAATGTCCCTTCTCTGGAAAAGATTTGGCCATAAATTAAAACCTTTCAAATATTTAAATGTCTGTATCATATCATCCCTGTCTAGAGAATGACACAGGGACAAATTTTTCTCTGTCCCCGCGGGAACACATTTTTCCGTCCCGTCGAGTTCTTTTCCTGTCCCTGCCCCATTCTTGCAAGCTCTGTCCTCATCTACATAAACCTCAAACATTTTAAAATCATAAGTGTTCAAGGCTTGTATGGTTAAGGCAGAGCTTACAGGAATGGGGCAGGGACGAGGACAGCGACAAAACTCATAGGGACGGGATGGGGAAATTGAGTTCCTGCGGGGTCTAATCTAATCTAATCTAATCTAAACCTTAAGTTTATATACCGCATCATCTCCATGAGTATGGAGCTCGACACGGTTTACAAGAACTTAAATAATAGGTACAGAAGAAGAAAAAGGTTTACATGAATTTATGTGTAGAAGGGAGGAGAAAAAGGGGGGGGGAGGATAGAGTTACAATTTGATGAAAAGCCAAGTTTTCAGTTGTTTGCGGAATAATTGAAGGGAGCCCATGTCATTCTCTACCCCTGTCCCTCTTCTCTTCCAGAGTATACATGTTGGGAGTCCTTCAGTCTCTTCTTTTGGCAAAGACCTTCTACCATTTTCATCACTTTTCTCTGGACTGCTTCAAGTCTTCTTATATTCTTGGCCAGATAAGGCCTGCAAAACTGAACACAATACTCCAAGTGGGGCCTTATCAATGACCTGTACAGGGGTATCAACACCTCCTGTCTTCTGCTGGTTACACTTCTCTCTACATAGCCTAGTATCCTTCTGCTACACCCACCACTTCGTCACACAATTTTTGTCGCCTTCAGATACTCAGACGGTGTCAAAAGCACGCCGGGACAAAGGCGTGCCCAGACAATTGAGCGCAGCGCGGAGGCACGCGCCGCTCAAAATTACTGTTTTTAGGGCCCCGACGGGGGGGCGTGGGGGGAACCCCCCCACTTTACTTAATAGACATCGCGCCGCGTTGTGGAAGGTTTGGGGGGGTTGTAACCCCCCACATTTTACTGAAAACTTCACTTTTTCCCTGTTTTTAGGGAAAAAGTTAAGTTTACAGTAAAATGTGGAGGGTTACAACCCCCCAAACCCCCCATAACGCCGGCGCGATGTCTATTAAGTAAAGTGGGGGGGTTCCCCCCACGCCCCCCCGTCGGAGCCCTAAAAACAGTAATTTTGAGCGGCGCCTTTGTCTTTCGCGCCGTTGTCTATGAACCTATTCAGACACTAATCACCCCAAGACCCTCAGACACCCTTAGACCCCAAGATCCTCAGACACTAATCACCTGTCCCCCATCTGTGCATATTAGCCTCTCGCCTCCTAGTATATACATCCCCAGTCAGATTTCTACTCCCCACATGCATCACTCTGCAGTTCTTTGCACTGAATTTTAGTTGCCAGACAGACTATTCTTCCAACTTTTGCAGATCTTTTTTCATCTTTTCCACACTTTCTAACCTTTCGGCAATATCACTCAAAACATATTGAACAGAATCGGCCCCAGCACTGACTCTTGAGGCACTCCATTACTCACCTTTCCTTCCTTCAAGCAAATTCCTTTAACTACCACCCTCTGACATCTGTCCTAGAGAATGACACGGGGACAAATTTGACCTCAAACCTGCAGGAACTTGATTTCACCGTTCCGTCCCCACAAGTTTTGTTGCTGTCCCTGTCCCATTCCTGTAAGCTCCACCTTAACCGCACAAACCTTGAGCACGTATGGTTTTTAAAGTGTTTGAGGCTTGTGCAGATGAGAATGGAGCTTGCAGGAATGGGGCAGGGACAGGAAAAGAACATGTGGGGAGGGGTTGGGAAAATGAGTTCCCACGGGGACAGGGAAAAATTTGTCCCCGTGTCATTCTCTAGTCTGTCCAACAACCAGTTTCTAATCCAGTTTACCACTTTGGGTCCTAACTTCAGCTGGTCAAGTTTCTTCAAGAGCCTGCCATCAGGAACCGTGCCAAAGGCTTTGCTGAAATCTAAGTCTATTATATCTAGCACACTTCCTTGATCTAATTCTCTGGTTACCCAGTCAAAAATTCAATCAGATTCTTTTGGCAAGATTTACCTTTAATAAAGTCATGTTGTCTTGGATCTTGTAACCCATTAAATCAATTTTTTTTTCAACATCGTCCTGGAGTACCCCCTTGTAAGTCAGGCTTTCAGGAGATTCATAATGAATATGCATAACTGATTTGCATACACTGCCTCTATTATATGCAAATATCTTTCATGCATATTCATTGTGGATATCCTGAAAACCTGGAGTACCCCCTTGCCAAGTTGAGAAACATTAATCTAATGGGTTACAAGATCTGAGAAACACGGCATTAGAGTCTAGGAATTTCACTACCCTCTCAGCAATGCTTTCATTATTTTTCCAATAACCAAAGTGAGGCTCACAGGCCTAGAGTTTCTCGTTTCATCTCTGCAACCACTTTTGTGAAGAGGAACCATATCCGCTCTTCTCCAGTCCCATAGAATCACTTCCGTCTCCAGGGATTAATTGAATAAATCTTTAAGTGGAGCTGCCAGAACCTCTTAGCTCTTTCAATATCCTGTGATGGATGCCGTCCGGTCTCATGGCTTTGGCCACCTTCAGTTTTTCCAAGTTGTTCATAAACATTTTCTTCAGTGAACGGTGTGGTGTCCACGCCATTCTCGCATGTAATTTTGCCAGCCAAGCGCGGTCCCTCTCCAGGATTTTCTTTTATGAACACAGAAGTATTTGTTTAGCACCTTTGCTTTTACCTCATCACATTGGGCTCCTTTTACTAAGGTGCGCTAGCGTTTTTAGCGTGCGAGGCATTACCGCGCGTACTAACCCTGCGCTAAGCACCAAGAACTAACGTCAGCTAAATGCTGGCATTAGCAGCACGCGCTAAGCGTGCGCTAAAACTGCTAGCGAAGCTTAGTAAAAGGAGCGCTTAGCGATTCATAGCTTCTTTCAGTATTGCAATTCCATTTTTCATATTCCTTCTCTCATTAATATACCCGAAAAATTTTTTGTCTCCCTTTTTTATATTTCTAGGCATTTTGCACTTCTACCTGTGCTTTCGCCAGACGTATCTCTCTTTTGGCTTCATCCATTTCCATCCAGTATTCCTTTTTGTGCTCTTCTTGAGTATATTTATATTTCAAAAACATCATCTTTTGTAACTTTATTTTCTCTGCCACTAGTTTGGAGAACCACATTGGTCTCCTTTACTGACGCTAAAAACCTCTTGCACAGTTTTGTAAAAGGGGGGGGGGAGGGGGAAGAATTTGCCGACGACACAAAAGTTGTTAAATCACAAGGGGATGGTCACAAATTGCAAGATGACCTTGCAGACTGGGCATCTAAATGGCAGACGACGTTTAATGTGAGCAAGTGCAAAGTGATGCACATGAGAAAAAGGAACTCAAACTTTAGCTACATGATGTAGGGGCTCCACATAAAGAGTCACCACCTAGGATGATGATATGTTGAAACCCTCTATTCAATGTGCAGCAGCAGCTAAGAAAGCAAATAGACAATTAGGAATCATCAGGATAGGAAAGGAATGGAAAACAAAAAAATGAAGGCAAATAGACCATTAGGAATCATCAGGATAGGAAAGGAATGGAAAACAAAAAAATGAAGGCAAATAGACCATTAGGAATCATCAGGATAGGAAAGGAATGGAAAACAAAAAAAATGAAGGCAAATAGACCATTAGGAATCATCAGGATAGGAAAGGAATGGAAAACAAAAAAATGAAGGCAAATAGACCATTAGGAATCATCAGGAAAGGAAAGGAATGGAAAACAAAAAAATGAAGGCAAATAGACCATTAGGAATCATCAGGAAAGGAAAGGAATGGAAAACAAAAAAATGAAGGCAAATAGACCATTAGGAATCATCAGGAAAGGAAAGGAAAGGAATGGAAAACAAAAAAATGAAGGCAAATAGACCATTAGGAATCAACAGGAAAGGAAAGGAATGGAAAAAAAAATGAAGGCAAATAGACCATTAGGAATCATCAGGAAAGGAATGGAAAACAAAAAAATGAAGGCAAATAGACCATTAGGAATCAACAGGAAAGGAAAGGAATGGAAAAAAAAATGAAGGCAAATAGACCATTAGGAATCATCAGGAAAGGAATGGAAAACAAAAAAATGAAGGCAAATAGACCATTAGGAATCATCAGGATAGGAAAGGAATGGAAAACAAAAAAATGAAGGCAAATAGACCATTAGGAATCATCAGGAAAGGAATGGAAAACAAAAATGAAGGCAAATAGACTAAAAAAATGATAAAGGGCATGAGACAAACTTTCCTAAGAGAAAATGCTAAAGCAACTAGGGCTTTTCAGCTTAGAGAAGGTGGCTCAGGGGAGATATGATAAGAGGTCCATAAAATACTGAGTGGAGTGGAACAGGTAGATGCGAGTCACTTGCTTACTCTTTCCAAAAATACTGGGTTTGATGGAGCCTAGGTCTGAGCCAGCAAGGCAAGTCTTACATTCTAAATTCTAATATACTGTAGGCAAAAATATTGGTCTGCACTGACTGGAAGACATGCAAATCAACCAAAAAGGTAACAATTACATTCATCCACTTGGGATTTTGTATCATGTACTTCTGTTGCTTGTGTCACATTTCTACTGGGTCTCTAGTGTACACACTTCACAATAATTCGCCATTGTGTATGCACTTATGCTATCTGGCATAGTTACTTTTTTTGAAAGTTGAACAGCAGCAACATGTACCATCAGTCATGCTTAAGTGATAACTTGGCCGCTTTACCAAAAATTCACTAGACAGGAAAACAGGCCAAGGTTAGGACAACAAATTATTTGTAGTACAACAATACGTGATCCTGAAGCAAACAATGTGCCCATGTTTATTGAAATGAATAGGACTACTTTACAAAAAAATAAACACACAACAAATTCTCTTAAAAAAACAAATATACTATCACAACAAGGCTGTTAAAACACAAAAACACACAATTGTGGCATTAAGCATGCAAAGCCTTTTTTTTAATAGCCCCCCACCCCCCCAAAAAAGGGGGTCAGTTCTAAAATACTTTTGAGCTCCATGACATGTAAAAATTTATTGGAAGTAACTCAATATTGTTGAAGGGACTTCCATCCAGGGAAGGCCCAAGGATACCTCATGCCCTAGATGCTGTGCCCACTCCATTCTCCATAGGCCATTCTCTTCCCTTCACTCCCTGCTACTTAGAATCTCTGCTTCCCTAACACCCTCAAAACCCCTCGGTAGGCCATCATCTTTTCCCCATCCCCTCACATGTCCATCATCTCCCCCCCCTTTCCTTCTGAAACACCTTCATTTTAGCACCTATATGCACATACGATATGCTGCATCTCACCCCACTGATGCAAACCTTGTCGGAGTGATAGAAAGTGACTGACTTGAGTGTATGCGGGGGAGGGGGGGAGGAGTGCTCAAAGGTCTGCTACTTGTTCGAGGGTTGTGCCAACAATATATTATTGTCCCCTGAAGACTGTCTCCTTAAGCGGGCACCTAGTCTTCTTGGTGTAAGGACATTCCTGGTGAAGCAGTGGGCTCACCCATGAGTTGATGGTTTCAGAATAAACAGGCTATGTTAGTTATGTAGAGGGCCTCTCCTTAAAAACTTGCAATGATGGGATATTGAAGACTCATTGATGATTTCATTGTAAGTTGAAATAGCACCGAGATGGATACCCCCATTGCTCCCGAGGGGCCTGGTGTGTTCCGTCAGGCATACTCCTTCGAGCATACACTTGTGGCTAAGTGCTGAAAGGAGCACTGCATTTTCAGAGTTCTGGGTCAGGCATTGATGAAATCATCTGCAGGATCCTCCTGCACCAGAACCTTCATGACCTAACAGATAAGCCCCCGGGAACATTTGGTGCTGCTTCATTCAGCTAGCACCATAAAGCTTCCGGCTCTCTCCCACCAGCATACTGGAAATGCTACCCTTTGACATGTTCTGGGTCAGAGGTTGATATAATCATCTAGGACCTCCTGCACCAAACCCCTCGACGACACAAGCAAGTACTAGGAACTTTCAGGGCTCCTTCCATTCCCTTTAATATGTTCCTCACTTGTTCTGATTTCCAGATCACTTATAAATATGTTAAATGGCACCAGTCCCAGTACAGATCCCTGCAGCACTCCACTATTCACCTTCCTCCACTAAGAAAAATGGCTATTTAACCCTACCCTCTGTTTATCCATTAACTAGCTCCTAAGTCAGAACAGAACATTGCTTCCTATTCCATGGCTTTTCATTTTTTCCAGGCGTCTTTCATGAGGAACTTTGTCAAAAAGCTATCTGAAAATCTAGATACACTACATCAACCGGCTCACATTTCTCCACATGTTTATTCATGCCTTCAAAAGAAATTAAGCAAATTAGCGAGGCAAGACTTCTTCCCTTGGCTGAACTCATGCGGATTTTGTCCCATTAAAACATGTTTTGTCTGTATGTTCAGTAATTTTATTCTTTATAATAGTTTCCACTATTTTGCCTGGCACTGAAATAAGGATTACTGGTCTGTAATTTTCTAGATCTCCCCTAAAACCCTTTTTAAAAATCATTGTTACATTGGTCACCCTCCAATCTTTAGGTATGATGTACGATTTGAATCACAGGCTACATATTACTAACAACAGATCAGCAATTTCATGTTCAAGTTCTTTCAATACCCTGGGGTACATACCATCTGGTACAGGTGATTTACTACTTTTTAACATTTGTTGATTTGGCTGAGTACATTTTTCAGGTTCACCAGGATTTCTTTTAATCATCCTTGAAAACCATATCTGGAACATTTTCTTCCTTAAAGACCAAAGCAAAGAATTAATTGGTCTCTCCACTATGGCCTTGTCCTAAGTGTCCCTTTTGCTCCAATGGTCCCAAAGATTCCCCTCACAGGCTTTCTGCTTCTTATACACCTGAAAAAAAATTACTACTATGAGTTTTTGTTTCTGTGGCAAATTACTCTTCATATTCTCTTTTAGCCTTCTTTATCAATGCTTTGCATCTAACTTGCCAGTGCTTATGTTGGTTCTGAGCCAATGAAGAAAATAAGAAAAGTGCTTCCGTGTACTTTTCTGCTTTGCCTTCCAGATCCTTCCAAACTATTTCAGTTTTCTTCTCATCAAGTCTGGCCTGATGTATACCTTGCATTTTCCCTGGCTCCCCCCCCTTTAACACCCAAAAGCACGAGATGCCAGTTCTTCGTTCCCTTGGGAAACCTCCTCAGACTCTGTGGGCTGCCTAATCATCCTGGGGTTTGTTGTTCAGTGCCACCAAATTTGCCCTCCTCTTCAGTGCTAATTTTCCTACTAGTGAAGCCAAAGAATTTGAGACCTGTGGTGTGCTTTTTTGTTGACATTGCCTGTCCCTCTGGGCGACCAGCCTCAGGGAGAATTCCCAGTCTCTCGATCATTCACAGTTTCTTGCTTTGCACAAATTTTATGAGCTGGAAAAAAAAAAAAGAGGAGCTCTGTCTCACGCCACCATCATTCGCAGCAACATCACTTCCTCAAACAAGCTCAAACTTTCCAGTTGTTTCTGAGCTCTGAGAGTGCTCAATCCTGGCACTGCTGGAGGACATCATTGACTTGTGTGGCTGATTCACCCTGCTGGCTAATGGAAAAACTAAGTTGGATTTTTTTTTTTTAAATTAGTTATTTATACATCACCTATCATGGAGGTTGTCTAAAACCAAATATAGTTTGAACAATGGTGTTTCAAGCTTCCCTACACTGCTTTTAACAAGACGCTGTTCACCTCCTCCTCCCCAGCAGCACTGAAATGTTTTTTTTGCAGACATCTTCTATTTTAATGATTCTCCATTCTTAGTCGTGGACAGCCATCCCACAATAGTCTTGAGTACATACCTTCCATCTCAACTGTCTTTCATTCTGATCACAGGAAAGCAGTGGTCCTGTTCTCCTGCACTGCCTTGGACTAAGTCCAGTGGAACAGAGCAGAGAAAGCCTGGTCTTCAAATCACACTTTAATAGCAATCAATGGTCAAAACAAAACAAAAAATCATGCATAAAATCATCTTGTCAATCATTAAAACATCTGGTAAATCATGGATTCGACATGGACCGTGTTTCGGCTAAACCGCCTGCATCAAGAGTCCCTATTAGTTAATTACAAACCAAAAATGAAAGCCAGGTGCTTAAGGGCAAAAGTGTGGTTGAACCACGTGCTGTACTAAACACAAATCTCAAATATCACACATTGGCTTATGCGGTGGAAGAAGGGGAAGAGGAGGACATCGAGGACTAGATGGCACCCAAATTTGCGTGCAAAAAAAAAAAAAAAAAAGAATGGCAAGCACTAATCTATAAATTAGTGTATCGCAAATTGTGTACTGGGGCACACTAGTGTGTCTCCTGAGATTTCAGGTGTGCTGCGGCACACAGGGGAGGAGGAGAGGCACCAGCGCCGGCCGACTGCTTACAGGATGTGCCTCTCATGGCGAGAGCCATGTCCTGAAGGCAATCAGCTGGCACCAGTGCCTCTCCTTCTCTCCAGCAGCCCTCTTCCCTCCTGGCACCCCCTACTGGCGTCTCAGGACCTATCTGGAAGGCCTCTGCACATGTGTCGAAGTGATGATGTCATGCATGCATGTGACCATCACGGCAACATCTGTGCACTTCCGTATGCCTCGAGCCGTGGACACTATGTTTAGTGTGGCGCAGCTCAAGAAAGTTTGCAGGACACTGCTATAAACATTGCTCCAAGTTGGACACTATTTATAGAATAGTGCCTAGTGAGAGGATTTGTGCCCAATTTTGGGTGATAGATTTTTACCAGATGAAACCTGGTGTAAGTTTCCGAAACCTAAATTAGGCATTAGGTCCCCCCCAAATTTGCTATTACTGCACACATCTTGATGGAATGTCCTCAATCCATCCATGGCCACACCCTTTTTTCATCCACATGCCTAGCAAGATGCACATGTAAATTCAACTATTTGCCAATTGCTATAGCATCCATTAATTGTTAGTATCCAATTACAGATGCTAATCGACTCATTCTATTGGGTGCATGCCAAAGTCTGTACTTGCAATTTTGAGCACCAAGTTATAGAATTTGGGGGTTATTAATATTGTGTCCTTTTAAAAGAGAAATGAAATTCTCCTGCCTTCGTGCCAAAGAGGTAGGTTTTAAATTCTTCATACAAACCTTCTTGCTTAGTTTAGATTTGGATGAAAGCAGCAAATCATCTCTCCATATGCACAAATAGTATACACTATAAAAGTGGTATTTAGTCTTCAGTGGCATGAAATTTTCTAGCTTTATTCTTGAATGACAAGCGTGTCTTTCAGAAGCAGTAGCTCATATTTCCAAAGCTTACCGGTACTTTGTCTCAGCAAATATACAGCTATAAATCTCATATACAAAGAAGTTTTTATTCATAAAATTATAATCTTAACATGAGAAATGTCTTCTCACAGCTTAAAGACAGTGTGCCTTTTCTCCTATTGATTGCATGTTCTTTTTGGTAAATACTTTTTCTTCTCTATGCCTGACTGTAGAGAGCTGTTCATTCAAATATGGCTCAGCTATTCAATATGGAACAGAATTTTCCCCGAGTGCCTTAGAAGGGACTATTCAACAAATGACAACAGTGCAAATCAGGTTGGCCACAGCCTGCAGATATGGAGAGCCATGAGCATGCCACATACATACCCAAGCATGAAGAGGAGTTTAGTTGCAGAAAGGGCCAGTGATCTTTCACTAGAAAGACCTTACTGACTTGGCTGAGATCTATTATGAGGACCAGTCTGGCCTCATTATAGCCATTTGTATAGAACAAATGGGTAACAAGATGATTAAGCAGTTTTCTACCAGAAAGATTTTTACAATACCTCCCTATAGACCCAAAGAATTAAGGGTCAATACTTTTCCTTCTACTGAATAAACTATTTTTCAAAAAATTTTCATCACTTTCATAATAGCATTTTCCGTTGAACATTTCACTTTTTCTGGAGAGTGAACATATAATATACTCAAAAGTCAGATCATAGGACCAAATCATGGATTGGTTTTCCTCTTTTTTTCCCTGAAAGATCATCTAAAGTAGTCTTCAACACCTCATCATCAGAAACCTTCACAAATAAACATGGCATTCCACAAGGCTCCATTTTATCCCCTCTGCTTTTTAATATCTTTATGGCGCCACTTTTAACTCTTGGCCAATCCATCGGCTTTACAATATCCGCATACGCAGATGACGTACAATTGATTCACCCAATTAACCTCAATGACCCAGATGAAATAATACTTATCAATCAGAAATTGGAGAAAATCAAACTATGGCTAAACTCAAATATGCTAGCCCTCAACGCGGAAAAGTCTAAAGTAATGATTTTCTATATCAAGGAAGGCCTGTCGATTCAGGCTCCTTTTAAACTCAACTGCTCGAATATTGAAATTGTAAACTCCTTAAAATTATTAGGGATTTTACGTTCAATAGTAAATTTACTTGTCGCCTTCATATTAGCTCAGTAGTCAAGCGCTGCATCCACAGATTGCAAATGATCAGATAACTCGCTAAACTGTTAGACCCTTCTTCATTAAACATCCTAATCCACTCCCTAGTGATATCATGTATTGATTATTGTAATGCCCTCTATAAAGTCATTACAAAACAAAGAATTAAGACGCCTTCAAATTGTACAAAACACTGCAATAAAAATTATATTTAACGCTAAAAAATATGACCATGTTCCCCCCCCTCCCCCAACGTGAAGCACACTGGTTGCAAGTTGAACATAGGATTAGTTACAAAATTATACTACTTACATTTAAAACACGCCAAAGTAATCAACCAGATTTTATCAATAGTCTTAATTCCCCACTGTCCCATCTAGAACACTTTGTTCTTTGACACAAAACCTTCTGACGGTTCCATCCCTAAAGCAAATTAATACTATAAAGATCAAATAACTTTGCAGTGACCTCACCATCACTTTAGAATTCTATTCCTAATTACATTCGTGAAGAAGTATCTTTAACTCACTTTAAAACAAAGCTAAAAACATTCCTGTTTCAAGATGCATTCGACACCTAATTGCCCTTGTAAGAGCTATACGGGAAGGGGTAAAACGCGGACCTCACGGACCTGACGAACCTCGCGGATCTAAACCCGTACGGCCTTAAAAATCCGAGGTCCGTGTCGGTCCGTGTCCGTGGCGCTTGTAGTTTCTGTCGCTGACAGACCTTGATGAGATTTTAGCGCTGACGGATCCGTCTCAGCATAGGGAGGGAAAAGTGTTAGGATCCGTCAGCGCTAAAAATCTCTTTGAGGTCTGTCAGAGCCAGAGACTAGTGCTGGAGCAGCAGAGCAGAAGCCAAGAGAGCGGGGACATAGGTTTTGGACGTGCGTTATGGAAAAGAAGTCTCCAAACTCCAGCACTAGTCTCTGGCTCTGACAGACCTCGAAGAGATTTTTAGCGCTGACGGATCCTAACACTTTTCCCTCCCTATGCTGAGACGGATCCTTCAGCGCTAAAATCTCATCAAGGTCTGTCAGCAACAGAAACTACAAGCGCCACGGACACGGACCGACACGGACCTCGGATTTTTAAGGCTGTACGGGTTTAGATCCGCGAGGTCCGTCAGGTCCGTGAGGTCCGCGTTTTACCCCTTCCCGGGCTATACACAAGCAGACAGCAGAAGGCATTTTTCTCTTCTTTTTCCCCTCCCTCTCGTTCATTCCTTAATTGTTCTTTTTCTACCTTTTATTATAATGCAATTCATCTCTTCTCCCCATTTATTTCTGTTTGTTATAGTATAAACTTATGTAGATTTTATTAGTCAAATGTTGACCCCTATTTTATATGACAAAAGTTGTATTTTTACTGTACACCGCTCAAAAGTCTGATTGAGCGGTATAAAAATTTTTAAATGAAACTTGACGAACTAAGGCCAGTACTGGGCAGACTTGCATGGGCTGTGTCTGTATATGGCCGTTTGGTTGAGAATGGTCTGGGGAGGGCTTCAACGGCTGGGAGGATTTAGATGGGCTGGAGTGAGCTTTGACGGAGACTTCTGTAGATGGAGCCTGAGCACAGTACCAGGCAGAGCTTTGGGTTCTTGCCCAGAAATAGCTAAGAAGAAGGAAAATTTAAATTGAATCAGTATTTTAAAGAGTGGGTAAGGTTGGACAGACTGGATGGACCATTCGGGTTTTTATCTGCCATCATCTACTATGTTAAAAAAAAAAAAAAAAGCCTTTAATGCCACTGTAATGAAAGGAAAAAACCCAAAATAATAATAATTAAAAAAAAAAAAAAAAGACTTCAGACTTTGAAATGGCAGGTGAAAGAATTAAGGACTTTTAAGGACTTCCAAATAACTTTAATAGTGTCTGTTCACAAAAAGCTCTTATCCTTTGAAACACATTTTCCAAAAGACTTGCAAACTAGATCACCCATATATCAAAAGAGTCAAAGTTCCAAATAATCCTTTACAAGCTCAGCAAGTCAGTTTCTTTTTTACATGTTTTTTGATTGAAGTAGTGCCCACAAAGTACGATGAAAAATGAACAAAAAAAAAAAAAAAAAAGGACTAAGTAACATATCGAAAAAGTTTAACATGCACCATACAGACAAAATGACTACCAGTGAATTTCAATTAAACTATCTTGCAAATCATACTCCCACACTTGCTGGGTACCAATACAAATTTTCTTGTCATATGCATCCATTTATAAAATGAAGATGTTACACCAGTTGAAGCCATAAGCTTCCCAAATAAAGCTGGAAGCCACCAAGAATTAGAAACCCTTCCCAAATCCAGTTTGTAAGTACAAAGTACACTTTGCAACTGCATCAATGCAAAATACTGGGAGTTTGGCAGCATTTGAAAATGTTTTAAATTCCCCTTGTGTAACAGCTCTCCCAAAAGCCATATCTGCTGTCTTTGACAAAATCAGCCAAGGCACTAGCTTGCCTGCTATTTGCATCCTTGGATTATTCCAAATGACCAACAAAAGACGGGAGAAATACTTACAGGTGATTTTTAATATGCCTGATGTTTATTGGGGTATCCTTATTGCGGGGTTTCCTAGCAGGGAGAATGGAACCATACTGGATTTAATGCTTACAAATGGGAAAGTGTTTATGTTATAATGGATGATTATTTGGCATACAGTGATCACCACATGGTATGATTTATTGGTTCATAGACAGTAACGCGGAAGACAAAGGCGTGCGCCGACAACTGAGCGCAAGATGGAGGTGCGCGCCGAAGAAAAAGACTGTTTTTAGGGGCTGCGACGGGGGGTTTTGTTGGGGAGCCCCCCCCCACTTTACTTAATACAGATCGCGGCGGCGTTGTGGGGGTTTGTAACCCCCCACATTTTAGTGAAAACGTAACTTTTTCCCTGAAAACAGGGAAAAAGTTAAGTTTTCAGTAATATGTGGGGGGTTACAACCCCCCAAGCCCCCCACAACGCCCCCACAACGCGGCACGATCTGTATAAAGTAAAGTGGGGGGGGGTTCCCCCCATACCCCCCGTCGTAGCCCCTAAAAACAGTCTTTTTCTTCGGCGCGCTCCTCTGCACTACGCTCAGTTGTCTGCTCGCGCCTTTGTCCCGGCGCGCTTTTGACCTGACACCTGATTTATTAAGACAGGTGTAGAGAGGGCTCATTTTAAAGTCTAGAACCTTTGCTTTTGAAGAACTAACTTTAAGATAGGGGATTATATCAAGGAGTTGTTCACATCCAGACAACATCTGGAAGAAGTAGGAAAGGAGAGGGCACAACTGAAAGGAGCTATTGTAAGGTCAACACACCATTTTGTAAGGAAAAGTAAGAGGAAAAGGTGCTTTGGTTCTCCAAGTAGAAGCTGAGCAGGTAAGAGAAAGAGGTTAGCTTTCATAAATTACAAAAGATCATAGAAAGAGGAAGAAGGGCAAAAATATCTAGAAAAGTTGAGAGGGTGGTCAAATAGTCAGGAAAGTAAAGATGCAAATGGAAGAAAAAATAGCTGATATGATAAAATGGGGTGGGGGACAAGACATTTTAACATATATTAGTGATAACAGGAAGTGCAAAAGACTCAAAGGTGAAGGAGAGGAATACATAGGAACTGATGAATTGCTTAACAAATATTTCTATTCTGTGTTCACAGCTGAAATGTTGGGAGAAGGACTGCAAAAGACAAATGCAAATAGGGATGGAGTTGTGGTAGACCCTGAACAATTTTCAGAGGACTGTGTTTGTAAGAAGCTAGCAAACTAAAGGTGGACAAAGCGATGGGGCCAGATGGTGTACATCTGAGGATACTTAAGGAAATTAGGGAAGTTCTGGAAGCTCTGCTTGCTGGCCTTCCAAAACCTTCTCTAGAGTTGGGAGTGGTACCAGAGAATTGGAGAGGGGCAGATGTGGTCCTCTCCACAAAAGTAGAAGTAAGGAAGAGGAGGGAACTATAGGCCAGCAAGTCTGACTTCTGTAGTAAATAAATTAATGGAAAACACTTTTAAAAACAAAGAACAGTGATGTTTTTGTAATCCAATGGATTACAGGACCCAAGGCAACATGGATCCACTAGAGGCAGGTCTTGTTTAATATGGGCTGGAATTGCATTCTGTACGATATCAGAAGAAAGAGAGGATAAATGATGACTGTTTGATGGAAGCAAAATAAGAATTATAAGGTACCAGTGAAAAGAAAGCCTAAAGAGGACATGAAGGGCAAAGACTTTGGAGAAGAAATTATGAGTGCACCAATCTAATTTGTCAACTGCATGAAAGCATCCCACAATTATTATAAATGCACTGCCATTAAAAGTCTGGCTTTATGTGCTGGACCTCTTGCTATTACCAGTCTTGTAGTTCTAAAAATATATTAGAGACTTCTTTGACCTTGGCCCCTTAATGGTCTAGCACCCAAGAACATTAATGAAAAGTCCCCTGTGTAGCTGAAAGGTATAAGACACAGATGTATTTGAGCACATAGTTTTTTACTGAAAATTATGCCACTGTAACTATCATTCTAACACACTTCACAGCTCCTTGATTCTAGCATTTGAAAGAGAGCCATACCATGAAAATGCATGATTATAGATACATTTAAGGTGATTTATGCTTTGTAATCATATAATTTTATGTTAAGGGTGCACAGAAATATTTATCACTTACCAGAAACAGCCTTTTCATAATTTTTCCCTAGATTTATTAAATTCCGTAGCCCAGGGTTGAATTGTTCCATAACATTCTGGGAACAAAAGAAAAAGCAATAAAATAACTAAACACATACATATCTTCAGCATGTAGAAATTGGCAGAACTGCAAATATAATAATGCACCTTAGAAGGAACCTATTTAGAAGGGAAAGCAATTTGCCTGAAAATAGAATCAAGGACAATAAATGAAAAAAAAGAAAGAAAAACAAAAACAACAAAAATGAAAAAGCTATTAGTTAAAATACAGCGTTTTAAAACCAAAGCACACCAATATATGAAATTGAACATTAAAGAGTTATTTAAGCCCAGGAATCATTTCTTGTGAGCTACGATTGATTAGATTACTTCTATAGCAGCATGATTTATACTACAGTACTAATAGCTAACTCGAACATAAGAGATGAAGTGTCTGTTCCACCCTTGCTTAGTTCTGTTTTACAAAAGCACAACCACATGGTAGCAATGTAACTATTTTTGTTCCAAGGTGCATTTGCCAATAAATTTGGGCAAGGTGAATTAAATTCATTTACCTCATGAAACAAGTACAGTAAATTTTAAAAAAATTTTATTTTGCAGACTACCACATATCAAAAGCTTTGACTGAGGCAGGAGTATTCTCTTATGAGATACAAAAGCACAGCATATGCACTGAAAATCCCACATCTAGGTATAAAGAATGGATAGAGGAGTGAAGTAAATGAAGTTACCAGATAGCCAGAAATAGAAGCATTAATGTATTAATAGCAGTTTAATATGATACAGGCTTATAAACAACTAGTCCCCCAATCTTTAAGTAATGCCACAACCATCCAATGGCGTCAGTGTGAATCTCAGAAGAAAACAGCAACACAACAAATCAAATTGTCAGGAAAAAGTCAAATGTAGTGGGCCTGGATGGAAACAAGAAGCGGAGCCTTAACCGAGGATGCAAAATTTATTGACGGACCTGCCATGTTTTGGCTCATTGCCTGCATTGGGGGTGGGGGGGGGGGTCTATACATAATCATAAAAAATAATTACAAAATAAAATTAAGAATTAAATGTATATGCATTTTTTTGGGGGGGGAGGGGGAGGGGGAAGGATAGAGGGAGGGAATGTTGGCATCAGTAGGGATAGACAGATAGTTGAATATTTTCCCTTATTTATGTTCCCTCATTTAGATTGGAGATGTTTGGGATGATTTGTCAGAAGTTATAGTGAAAATGCAGATGATCTCCCTAATTTATGGCTTCTGGGTGATTTCAATCTTTCTTCTTATGATTAGGGTAAAGTGAATAGATTCTTTGAGGGACTGTCTACAGCAGTGTCTTTTTCCCTCTGGCATACTAAATGGAGCAAATATTTTTCATGGCACATTATAATTGAAATTATAAAATTGTAAAACCCAACAAAAAATTAAAATTTGAGAGTTAGCTTCAAGAACTTTAAATAAATATGTAATAATAATAATAATAACAATTTATATACCGCAGGACCGTGAAGTTCTATGTGGTTTACAAAGATTAAAATATAGTACAAACTGATTGAACTTAACAGAGGTGAAAGAAAGTGGTTAACAGTTCAAGGGAACCGTTATTGAAGAGAAAGAATTGTACGGGTCAGCTGTCTAGATACTTCAGAAACAGATATGTTTTTAGGCATTTCCTAAATTCCCCATAAGTGGAAGGCGTAAGCAATTGTTCTAGATCTTTACCCCATAATGCTGCTTGGTGTGAGAGAAGGTGTTGATGGTGTCTTTATGTAAGGGTAATTGCAACAACAGTGAAACTAAAGTAGATAGAATAGAATCGCTAATCAATGTGATGGATGAGCTTATTTTTGAGTGCAAATTAACTCAAAATGTGGCTCGATAATTGACAAGCAACCACGCATTTCATCATTCACCATCTGCAGTTCTTCTCTTTTTTTCAATTTAATTTCTGTTTGTAATTTGCAGTGAAGTTGTAGATCTAGGAAGGAAAACCTATAGTTCACACAGGAGTCTAGATTGGATTTATTAACTTGATAAATCTGAAAACTTGGCTTTTTCAGAAGTCTTTGTTAGGGGGGTTTACAAAAGACACACTAGATCCACATACAAGTTCCGGGTGATTCACGATTCTGCGGATGACTCGCTCACCATGGGCCACAGTGGAAACACATAGAGAAGCCTCTCTTCCATCCAGGGCTGAAACAACATATCCAACCCTGCACTTCCTGGTTTGTCTCTCCGGCTGTAGAAGCGATTCGCCTTCACGTTCTTGGTTGAAGCCATCAAGTCCATCATCCGTCTTTCCCAATGTTGGAGAATGAGGTTGAACGCTATTTAGGACAGTGACCACTCCCCTAGGTCTAGAGTCTGTTGGTTGAGAAAGTCGGTTTGTACATTTTCCACTCTCACTACATGAGCTACCTAGAGCACCTGAAGATGAGCTTCTGCCCACTTGAACAGCAGCCGGCCTCCAGAATAATGGAGCACTTCTGGTGCCTTCCCTGTCTGTTCACATTAGCTACCATGATGGTGTTGTCCGAGAACATTCTGACTGCCTTTTCTTCCAGGTACATCTCCAATACTCTCAATGATAGATGAATGGCTCATAGCTCCAGACGAGTTATGGACTACTTTCTCTGCGGGAGGGTCCATTGGCCCTGCACTGGATGAATGTCGCAATGGGTTCCCCAGTCAAAAGAAGATGGCATCGGTCACCCATGAGATAATTCGTAGGGGCATGCCCTTTGATAAGGAGTTCCCTTTGAGCCACCAGCGTAAGCTATTCCTCGCTTCCCCTGTTTAGGGAAGCTGAAGCTGAAGCTAGAAAGAATGTCACTGCGGGGATCATATGGAAAGCAGGGAATCCTGAAGGGGATGCATATGCGCCCTCACCCAGGGAACTACTTCCAGAGTGTTTGCTATTGAGCCCTGCATCTGTGGGTAATGCCAGGCTGTGGGATTCAGCATCGCTGTGAGCTCTGGAAATTTGCTTCCCGAGTTTGTTTGCATGGCTCTGGAAGAAACACACGGCCTTTTGTTGTGTCGAAGCAGACTCCCAAATACTCCAAGCATTAGGTGGGCTCTAGGTGACTCTCCTTGAGGTATATTGAAATGTCAAATATTTCCTGTGGTCTGGGAAAATGGGAATATGAAGGCATGCTCCGTCAGATCTAGGCAAGCTAAGAATTCCCCTGGAGCCACCGATGCAATGACCGACTGAACCATCTGCATGTGGAAGCGCGATATTCTCAGTGCCACATGCAAGGACATTAGGTCCAGGATTGGTCTTCAATCTTCTGTGCCTTTCTTGAGAATTATGAAGCATATGGAGTATTTGCCAGAGCCCGATTCTTCTTCAGGAACTGGTTCTATGGTTTGAACATCCAATAGTCTTTGCACTGTCGCTTGAACCCTAGCCTCTTTTTCTGGCTGGTGAGTCGATGAACAGACCTGAAGGAGGGTGATAGAACTCGATCTTGTGATCCTCTCAAATAAGATCTAGGACCCGTGTTTCTTTGCACATTATGAGCAGCCTACCATACGGCTTTTCTTCAACCACGTTTATGAAGCAATCTTGACATTTTATAATAGTTAACATTTTCCATATGCTCAGCTAGAGTTCTTTTAAAAAGCCATTTCAGGCATAACAGGGATCTTGCTCAGCAATGTTGGACCAATCAAGACAGCGTCTTCTTGTTGCCAAATTGTAACCACTTGATAATGACAAATCTGATGGTTTCTCAAGAGACATCCAACCACCACAAATTCTTATAGCCTTCCTCCATCTGTACCCTTTTGAATAAACTTTATCCTGGAATTTTCAGTAACTCTGTATCCAAAATGCTTAGACCTCTGCATCAAATTCACCTCATACAACAGACCAGTTCTTCATCAAGGAGTACAAAAATCATTTCAATTACTTCACAAGATTAGTGAGGGCAAAAACAATGAGTTCAAAAATGCATGGGAAAGATACAAAGGATCATTAAACAGAAAGAGGACAGTATATACACAAAACTCAACAAATCAACTATAACTTTCATTAAGATGCACAGGAGCTGTACTTAAATCGAAGCCCCAGCAGTGGGGAAGCGAAGCTGATGTTGGACATATAGTCTGCTTCCAGTATATGTCAAGAAAGATCAGGACAGGCTGGAGTTAGCTTTGATGGCGACTCCAGTAGTTGAGTGGTATAGCTGATGGCGGATGGACTTCTATGATCTGTATCCATAGGTGGCAGCAAGACAGATCAGGAGCAAGTATGCGCATCTTATACCACATAATTACTTGATTGTTGGTTCAAACGAATGTGACTGTCGGGCAAACTGGATGTACCATTCAGATCTTTACCTGTAGTCATTTACCATGTGATTAAATACAGGTGAGCTCTATTAACTTCAGAGGCTTGCTAAGGCAATTTTTGGATTTGAAGATGGCCAATGGATATTAGTAAGGAAATCATATAGTACTAGCAATGAGAAAGATAGGAAGGCTTGGAGGAAGCTGCAGACTATTTATAATTTGGGGTTGCTATGACAGGGCTTTAACAATTTATTAATTTCTTTTTATTCTTTTCACCCTACCAGTGCATTGAAAATAAACTGTTCAATTGTGCATGGGGGGGGGGGGGGGGGAGAGAAGGTAAACTTGGGGAAAACCAGTGAAAAAGATATTGAGTGAAAACTGACCAGATCAGACTGGTATTTCCAGAGACATATAGCCTCCCTAAAGAGCAATGCATTTCTATAGGACAGTGGGATCCCTAGGATAGTAGACTTATATACTGTACATACAGACAAGCACAGGTTGGATATTATTGCATGAGATATGCTCTGTATGCTTTCCTCACCAGGAACTATAGATCTCCTCACTGCCACACCTAATCCTGCTTGGCTGATTCTTAATACAAATTTCACTATCTTGCAAATTCTACTGCGTGCAACCTACACCCTGAACCATATAGCTTTTTTAATATTTGCTATATACAGAAACCCTTGGGGGGGGGGGTAATTGTTATCATCTGTTATGGGAATAATACATTACCTTAAATTAATATGCATGCTATACAGAAATGAGATGCAAAGCATGCAAATGCATGCAAAATACTTCTATTAAGTAAACTGAACAACGCAGCTTTAGTGTTCACCTTTGCAAACTGCATTATTCCAGGAACCCCCCCCTCCAAAAAAAAAAAAACAACCACAAAAAACTAACACTGGCCCGGCATTAATTTTCCCTTCCAGCAGCAAATCAGACCACTAATACACACCAATGCCCTTCTTAAAGGAGCTGGTGATACATATTATCTATACGAGGTCCATGGTTTCTGGGTCCCCTATCTGCCAGATTCTGCCCCTCCATCCCCAGGGACACACAAAGTTTGTACAATTCAAGCTCCCAACAGAAAGGCCCTTCCCAGGTCTATCTAGGGCAGGGATCTCAAAGTCCCTCCTTGAGGGCCGCCATCCAGTCGGGTCTTCAGGATTTCCCCCCAATGAATATGCATTGAAAGCAGTGCATGCACATAGATCTCACGCATATTCATTGGGGAAATCCTGAAAACCCGACTGGATTGGTAATCCATTCGGGACCAGGGGTGATCCCAGTCCTCCTACTCCTGCTGGCTTAAAGTTCAAAATAGCAGTAGTGGCTTAACTTTTCTATTTAGTAATTGTACCATGGAGTATGCGTATATGGCTTGCGTATATGGCTTGCGTATATGGCCTCCTACTAATAAAAGAAACAGCAACATCTGTTGCCTTGTTACAGTGATACCCTGTAGTCTAAACGTAGTTTCATTTTATTATTCTTTCAGGAACCAATGAAACATTTGAGTGGCTATATTGAAAGTGCCTCTTCTGTCTCCTCCCCAGATCCGATACACTTGGAAATTAACCTGAACTCTAAACCCTACCTCACCTACATACAGTGAGCTCTTTAAAGCTGTGCAGTGTTAATTTTATGACCAGGTGCACTGCCATTTGTTGATCGCTTAATAATAATAATAACTTTATTTTTGTATACCGCATAACCATGGAAGTTCTGTGCGGTTAACAGATGAAGAGAATGTACATTACAGCGAAGTTACACATTTTTTTTTTTTTTGGGCATAGCTACATTTACATTTTCAGCGACGCTACATTTACAGTGAAGTTATTTTTCAGGTCGGTTACTATTGCAGAGAAGTTACATTTGTTGTAAGTTGCATATATATAGCGGAGTTCATACAGTAGTGTTACATACGGCGGTGATATATACTGCGGAGTTCGATAAAGCAGAGCAGAGGCATTTAGTAAGGGAGGTAAGGAAGAAGGGGTGATTAGTTGGATAGGGTGATCCATTTTGTTAAGCCATTTGGCTTATCACAATATGTTTTAACTAGCCAACAGGTAGTGAAATTCAGAGGATGTTTGCTTGCTCCTTTCATACACACTTCCCTAGCCCCAATACCATCATCTCTATCCCTGCTGTCCAACTGGCTCACTCCTTCTGTCAGAGCACAGAAAACCTCTAGTATTACCACCCCCCCAGGGGTCCCTGCCTTTGGCTTAGATTCGCTAAGCTTACCGATCGCGTCCCGAACAGTTCGCGACCACGACCCGATTCACTAACCTTCCTCCCGATCCGATCATGCAAATGGAGGGGAAATGGCATGCAAAGTAGGAAGGCAAGCAATTCACTAAAGAGAAGGAACACCGACCGGGCTGGCCGATCCAAAAAGAAGCGACTGCCGAGGACCAATCGCAACTGTCCTTGCCGACTCTCCTGCTCTCTGACGCCCCGAAATCCTGCTCTCTGCCGCCCCAGCGAAGCGAAGTGTGGGCCTGTGTTCTTTTACATCAAACACATCTACCCCCAACACACCGATGATTCCCCTGCTGCTCCTTGCACCCACTCTACACAAAAACTAGCCTCTCACACACACACTGCTCATTAGAAACTTTTCTTGGGCCAGCGGCAGCCACCCCTCCCCCTTTGATTAGACCTCGAAGACCAAACGCATGCGCGGATAACACCTAGAGCCAACCAGGATGCTCTGCGCGTGCATCGCGATCGCTCTGCAGCGATCCGTGGGGCGTGCATCCGATCAGGTAATTTGCATGGGGGACTCTAGTGAATCGGTCGATCGGCAAGACTCGGACACGGATTGCCCAGCAAAGGTGAGCTTAGTGAATCTAGCCCTTTGTGAGATACCCACCCCAGGCAGACACTACTTCACTTGGCTAAGCTTATTAGATAAATAGAGATTAAGGGAATTGTAAAGCAATAAGACAGTCATATCAAGGTTACTCAAAGTCAACATATGAATGAAACCAACCAAACCCCCCCCCTTTGTTTTATGAAAAACAATGCTCAATTGCTTCCAACCATTGTCATATCACAGTTCAAGAACTAGATATGCAGAAAAAGATGGAAATTCATATATAAAATTAATGAAGGCATTGTTGCTGCCAGTTCAAAGTATTTTAGGAGCACCGATAAATATAGTATCGACATTAAAAAAAAACAAACCACTACAAGCTCTATTAAAACTACTTTTGCCACTGGACGTTACTGCTTATTTGATCAGGCTACGGTAATAACGACTAATTCCAGGATTCTGATGAATTTGCCCTCAGGACATCAAGAAAAAAAAAAGTTAATAAAATCAATGTAACTGCCATTATGTAGCAATCTTCCTATATTCTCACACTAATAGTAAAAGGCATCTTAAAAGAAGGCCATGCAAACAAGTATTTAGATGCGTGTGTGCTTCTAGTAGTGTCTGTCGATAAAGTGCACATGTGTGTACCGTATTTAAACCCATTTCATCTGAAGTAGTATTTTCACATTTAAACAGCTGTCACGTTATAAAATTAAACATCATTGCTCTTTTTCAAAATGGTCTCTGGTTTCTCAGAGGTGGCTATTTGTCTAGGCTTTTGGCAGGCAGAGGGACGTGAAGTTTTTTGTAGCGAGGGGAAACGATTGATTAAAGGACCGCAGATTCTTTGTGCCGAGATTTTGCATTGTGCATCGCTTCAAACTCTTCAGTGAGGCAAATAATCGAATGCAACAGATATTTAAACTCTGAAATCCAAATATGCCATTTTAACATTCCGAAATGTAGTATACAATATGTGCAAAAGTAGAACTCAACTAGAAGTGAAGGAGCGCCTAGACAGAAGGGCATGACTACATAATGACAAAGCAGAAATATTTATAAGTGATATGAGCATCTTTTCCTGGCCATCATATGAAAAAATTGTGATGAAAATCCATAGATTTTAGAACTATTCAGAGTTGAAGCTATATGGAAAGACTTCTGGCCAGACTTATGGTAGATATCCTGCAAACAGGAAGCTTGGATGGCAACTTCAGCATTTGGAACCTAGGACGATACCAGGAGGACTTTACGGTCTATTTTCCAAAATTATCAAAGAAGAGACAAGTTAACTTAATTTTTAGTGGATATAACAAATGGGCAGACTGGATGGTCCGTTAAGGTCTTTATCTGCCATCAATTACTATGTTACTATGTTAAACCTAGAAGATTTTTTGCAGAGTCTTTTCCGTAAGCAATGCAGAAAAACAAAAAAAGAAAGATAAGTTTTATGGAAGGAGTCTTGCACAATGCTATATCAAATAGGCAGACTTTCTGGCTTCCTTAAACAGTTTTTTTTTCCCCCCAGGTCTTGCAATTACTGTAAATATTTGCCATTATCAAAAACAAAATCAGGTCCCAAGCAGAGGCTGTTTCTTCCTGTAAATGCTAATCTCACCTTTCAGTTTTACATACAAGATCCACCTATTTGTGAGAGTAGTCAAATAGGCATGAACATCTATCCAAAAATAAGTTTTCCTGTGCTTCAGGGTTATATGTTGATAGCAGGTATGGTTAATCCAAAAGGTGAGGAACTGCTGTTGAACAATTAGCCTAAATTTACAATGGTACTGTAGAATGCTATTTATTTATATTTTATAAACCAAAGTTTCTTTTCTGTAATATTACTGGCCACCAGTGACCCTTATACGACATCACACTACAAAATCTATTTTAGATAAAAAAATAAATATCAGATTTTATTGGAGGTATTTTATTTTTTTTTTAAGATGACTGTTGTCAAAATTTCTTTAAATAGTGTTTTGTGGCCAACTTTGTTTACAACTTCTTTCCAGACATGAACGCATTCACAGATACAAGTTTTGTTCTTTTTTTGCACTAAATAGAAAATGAATACTGTACCCCCCAAATTAGCTAATGGTAAAAAAAATTAAGTTAAATACTTCAACACTGCAAAAGATAGACTACTACTGCATATGGGGGGGGGGGGTGATCTTTTACTAAGGCGCGCTCGCCAATTTAGCACATGCTAAATGTTAACGCGTCCATGGAATATAATGGGCGTGTTTGCATTGAGTGCACGGTAAATTGGCTGGCACGCCTTAATAAAAGAGGGAGGATAACTATCCTAACATAATCCAAATACAAAATATCACCATTACCAATAGATAAGACAAAATCCTTAGCGGAATGGATAAATGTAAATGGCTTGTGTACTCTTTCAAAAAGTACAAAGACTAGCAACCACGAAGTTACACAGTAATAACAAATAAAACAAATAAGAGAAAGTTTTTTTCCCCGTTCAACACATACCCCCCTCCTTTACAAAGCCGCGCCGGCGCTAAAAACGCTAGCTTGGCTTTGTGAAGGAGTTGGATAGTTAAGCTCTGGAACTTACTGTCAGAGGACGTGGTAAAAGGAGTTAGCATAGCTAGGTTTAAAAAAGAGGTTTGGATAAATTCCTGGCAGTAGAAGCCCCATAAACCATTATTAGGGAAGAGCTGGGAAAAGTCGCTGCTTATCCCCTGGGAGTTGGTGCTTTTTGGAATTCTGCCAAATACTTGTGACCTGGATTGGCCACCGTTAGAAAGTGGACATAGGGCTAGATAGCCCTTAAGAATGGTCATACTGGGTCAAACTAATCTTCTAAGTCAGGGGTGTCCAACCTTTTGGCTTCCCTGGGCCGCATTGGCCGGAAAAAAAAATGTTTCTGGGGCTGCGCAAACGCTGCAGCAAGATAGAGGAGGGAGTTGGCAAGACAGTAAACACCCAGGGGCAGCAGAGGGAAACACTGCATCGCCCTCGACCGGGGCCACACAAAATACTTCATGGGGCCACAGGTTGGACACCCCTGTTCTAAGTCATGATTTATTTTTTTAAAATATTTCCTACTATAAGAAGTGATAAACATAATAATGCACCAAAGTAAACGTTTCCTGGTGGTTTCAGGATGTGGTCCCTTACAACCAGCAGGAAATTTGTCACACCCGGTATTTTCACAATAAACCAGATGTTTGTTTAAATTCTAATTAGATCTAACCACTAATTATCAGCGTGCGACAGCTTTCCATCCTTAAATGAGAAACGGGCTCCCAGGCGAACCATTTTCTGAAAAGAGCGCATGGGCTGTTCTCAGCCACCTCCATTCCCCTCTAAAGTCAACTATTTTAAGACTACACAATATGTTTGTACGTAAAACAATCGCTGGCACTAACCCCCAAACCTGTTTGTGACAGGAAAATTCGAGTCTAAATTCTCATCTGAAGCAGCCCAAATAATCACGAATTCACATCATCATTGAAACATTTTTTTTTTTTTTAAATCAAAGCACACTAGAAGGTCCCATGGTTGGACGATAGAAAAACCTTATACCTAGCCAGAGAATTAAAAAAAAAACAAAAAAACAATTGCAGAAGGGAATGCATAAGCCGTTTCACTGGAAAACTACATGGAAACAAACAAAAGTTCTGCCAAGTTAGAGAAAGAGAGAGAGAAAGAGAGAAAAGAAATCTGCAGCGCCGCTCAGACGTGTGCGGGGTCTCTAGCACCTACGGGGGGGATTATTTCCCGGGCCAGCGGCGGATGTCCGCGGTGGCGCCACGAGCTCCGCGCGCGACCCGCCACGAGCTGCTGTCACAGCGGCGCGAGGTGAGGCGGCCGCTCCCCTCCCCCCCCCCCTCGCTCCCTCGCGCTTACTTTGTAAGTGCTCTCGGTGAGCTTGTTCACCTCCTCGGGGTCCCGAGACATCGCGGGCGCGCGAGCCAGGCTGCTCCGACGTGGCTCCTGTCAAAAAAAAAAAAAAAAAAAGAGGCCGAGGCGCGAGCGGCCGGCCGGCTCAGGTAACCAGAGACCTCCGCGGGCTGGTTTCGGCTCCTCTCTCGCGCTTTCCTTGCCTCTCACCCCGCCCCCTTCCCTGAGGCCGGCGGAGGAGTCTCCTCCCCCCCTCCCTCTGCCAGTGGTAGCAGCAGCAGCAGCAGCCGCCGCCGCCCCCCCTCGGGAGGGAAGCTTCACCTCCGAAACTGTCACAACTTGTGGAACCGGAGTCACCGCTCCCGAGCGGGGAGGGTGGGTCCGCTGACGTCAGCAGGAGAGGTGGCCGCGTGCACCTGAGCCGGGCGCTGAGTGGGGGGAGGAGCGGGCGCGCGCCGCAGCGCCAGCGCTGCTCCCACGGGTGGAAAGCGGCAGCGGAGACTTTGCCCTTGATGTTGCGCGCCCTTCCCGGGCTTTTTTTTTTTTTTTTTGGGGGGGGGGGGGAGAGAATTGCTTCGAGAGCACCTGTAGAAACTGTCCTACCCATAATGTTTCATCACTTAGTGACTCGGTAGGAGAAGCCAAAGACGGGGCAATTCTTTTCTTTGAGTCAGCCAGCAGTACAATGACAGATACACCATACAGTCCCGGCATTAAGGCGCGCCTGGGAGCAGTTTGCGAGAAGGCTCTGAGCTGCTGGAAGGAAATGCAAAGTGCTGCCTTTCTGGCTTGGTGACCCCCCTCCCTCCCCCCCTGCTCCACTCACATCTGTAGTCCGTGGGTTTCTTTCGGGTTTGGACTCAGGGCTCCTTTTACTACGCTGCATTAGGGCATTAACGCGCGGAATAGCGCGCGCGAGACGCTGATGCCAGCATTGAGCTGACGTTAGTTCTAGCCGGGTAGCACGGGGTTAGTGCACGCTAATCTGCTGCAAACGCTAGCGCACCGTAGTAAAAGGAGCCCATAGTATAGGCAACTGCCTAGGGCGCCGAACTTTAACGATGTAAACAGGAGCCCGATTTCCACAGTTGTGTGTTTACTGTCATCTCTTCGAATTCCTAAAGCATCAGAATACTCCCAAATTTGGATACATAAGATCTTTCCCATAACTTGAAGTTGAATGGCATTGTGGCGGTCAAGGCGTTTCTGTGAGTCCCACAACAACAAAAATTCAATCCCTTTCCCTACTTTTTTTTTTTTTGTGTGTGTGTGTGTGTGTATTTGTTTTCCATTATTAGGATTTTGTTGTAGATGAAACAGAAAGTGTTCCCCCTTTCCTTTCTCTGATCTTTCATTTATATTTTTGGGGAAAAGGACAGAGAACTACCTAGTACTGTATATTTGACACCCGGGATCGATCATTTCTTAACACTTCCCCCTCCCCCTTTATATTAAAAAACAATTTTTTTTTTTTAGTAACAATCACACAACCAGGCTGCATTTTTAAACACTGCAGTGAGGGGAAGGGGTAAAACGCGGATCTAAACCCGCACGTCCTTAAGAATCTGAGGTCCGTGCCACTTTTAGTCTCGGCATAGGTTATGGCTCTGACAGACCTCTATGACAATTTAGCTCTGACGGATCCTAATGCTTTTCCTATGTTGCGACTAAAAGTGGCATGGACCTCAGGGCAAAAGTTTTGCCACTTTTAGTCTCAGCATAGGGAGGGGAAAGCATTGGGGTCCGTCAGAGCTAAAGTGTCTTGGAGGTCTGTCAGAGCCATAACCTATGCTGAGACTAAAAGTGGCGGGGTGCTGGGTTCGTCTGCCCCAGGTACAATAGATAGATTGTGAGCCCACCGGGACAGACAGGGAAAAATGCTTGAGTACCTGAATTAAATGCATTTAAACCATTCTGAGCTCCCCTGGTATAGAAAATTGAATAAATAAATATATGGCACTGAAAAATAGGGAAGGGGTAAAACGCGGACCTCACGGACCTCGCGGATCTAAACCCGCACGTCCTTAAAAATCCGAGGTCCGTGCCGCTTGTTGTTAGTTTCTGGCTCTGACAGACCTCGGTGACAATTTAGCGCTGACGGATCCGTCTCAGCATAGGGAGGGGAAAGTATTAGGATCCGTCAGCGCTACAATGTCGCCGAGGTCTGTCAGAGCCAGAGACTAGTGCTGGAGCGGCTCCAAAACGAATCCTTTAAACCGGTTTCCTGCAGTTTCCAGTAAATTAAAAAATCTGAGGTCCACGGCTCTGACAGACCTCGATGACATTGTAGCGCTGACGGATCCCAATACTTTTCCCTCCCTATGCCGAGACGGATCCGTCAGCGCTAAATTGTCACCGAGGTCTGTCAGAGCCAGAGACTAGTGCTGGAGCGGCTCCAAAACGAATCCTTTAAACTGGTTTCCTGCAGCCCCAGTAAATTTAAAAATCTGAGGTCCGCGGCTCTGACAGACCTCGATGACATTGTAGCGCTGACGGATCCTAATACTTTTCCCTCCCTATGCCGAGACGGATCCGTCAGCGTTAAATTGTCACCAAGGTCTGTCAGAGTCAGAAACTAACAACAAGTGGCACGGACCTCGGATTTTTAAGGACGTGCGGGTTTAGATCCGCGAGGTCCGTCAGGTCCGTGAGGTCCGCATTTTATCCCTTCCCCGAAAAATATTCCAATTCTGTGTCATTGCAGTAACAGCAGCATAAACACTATCCAGCATCGGGCATATTGTGAAGTCATAACAACCCTAGAAAAGTCTCAGAAGGTATACAGAAAAGCTGTCCTACCATAACAACATCAGCTTCCAAATCTCACAAAAGAAGTCTACTCAGAAGATCATGAGAGCACCACAAGTGTTGTTGCCCCAATAGGTCTTAATGTTCTATGGTCCACTGCAATAAAACAGATTACTCAAGTATAGATCCCCTATATAGAAATTCCATGCTAGCAGAACACCTGATCATAGGGTTCCTTTTAAAAAGCCGTGCTAGCGGTTTTAGCACACGCACCGGATTAGCGCGTGCTATAGCGCGCTAGCCAAAAATCTACCGCCTGCTCAAAAGGAGGCGGTAGGGGCTAGCGTGCGCGGCAATTTAGCGTTAAGGCCCTAGCGCGGGTTTGTATAAGGAGTCCATAGCCAAACACTCGGAGCATAGATAGGCTTTCACTGAGTACAGAGTAAGCGACTACAAACTAAAAATTGAACTATGTAGTCAAAAATTAAACTACGAGAAATCCAAAGGAGCAAGAATCAAGATTCTGCATGCCAAACAACAGGGGTAGGCAATTCCGGTCCTCGAGAACCGGAGCCAGGTCAGGTTCTCAGGATATCCACAATGGATTTGTATGCACTGCCTCCTTGAGATGCAAATCTATCTCATGCATATTTATTATGGATATCCTGAAAACCTGACCTGGTTCTCGAGGCCTGGAATTGCCTACCCCTTCCATATAACAGCAGAAAATTCTGTTTATACTCTGTAAAATATAAAGATATCAAATGTAAATTCCAAACACTGACACATTCCAATAATTATTTTTTTTTTTCTGCCTTTGTTATCGGTGCATTTATTTTTCTAATCATGTTGGTCCAAGCCTCTAGTTTCTGCTTTCCTCTTCCTGTTCAGTTAGCCAAATCTTCTTCACCTCCTTGCCCATATCTATTTCTGGGAACTGTTCTTTTCCTTTTAGCTTTTTTCAATTTAGTTTTACACTTCTCAACTCAGATTTGACTCCTCCTTAGTATCTAGTCCTCAGTCTCTTTTTGCTGCATCTTTTCAACACTCATCCAATACTCCCATTCCCCACATCTCTCCTTTCCCAGTCTTTCGCTCCCCCCCCCCTTTTATCCTCCCAATTTCATTATTTTAGTTAGTTAGTTGGCCCAACCAAGAAGTTATTCCATACTTTTCTTGACACTTTTCATTTCATATCATTGAAACAAAAAGTGTCAAGAGAAGTGTGGAATAACTTGTAAGTTTCATGGTTCCACATCATTCTCTTCTTGGTTGGGCTGAGAACTTTTCAGCTGCCCCTCTTACTTGTGACCTGCACTGTCCAAATGTTCTAGGTGCTCCCATAAAAGAATAAAATCTTACAGTAGTACAAAAAAAAAAAAAAATTGAGTAATACACCAACTTGTATTCATTACATATTTGCTGCATTACAAATGGAAAATGGGCCCATTCAGGCAATATTCTGTTCATCTCCCATCCCCTCCATCCAGCTTTTGCCCCTTTTCTTGTTAAATTTAAATCTTGTCTAAAGACTTTCTTATTCCATGACGCTTATAACCGAACCTAGATTTTCTTCTATCCATTTCCTCTCTCTTCTCTTTTATTTCCATTCTTTTTCCTCTTGCAAGCAATTATTACTACAACATGCCCTTACCTTCACGTTTTTCCCCTACCCATTCTTCCCTTCTCTTCTTATTAAATGTAACTTTTTCCCCTCCTCCCTTACTACCCTCACAGTCAAGTCTGTCTTGTTTTGTCATTCATGTTTCACTTAAATATTTTATCCATTCTTCCCTTTTACCCCCTTTATTTTTAAAATTATATTGTTAACCGGCCAGATATTTGGTTTATGGTCGGGATATTAAAAATTAATAAACTTGGAAACTTGGAAACTTCTTTCTATATCTGATGTCTTCACCCTCATGTTTTCTCCCTCATTCAATGTCTTCCCCCTTCTGTCTCTACCTGTCTCCCTGTATCCAAGATCTCCTCGCTTCTAATCCTTCCTCTGGCTCTCTCTGTCCTTCCTCCACTGTGTCCAGTATCTCCCCAGCATCTCCCCTCTATCTCTCTATGCCCTCCTACATGCAAAGTATCTCTCCTCTATCTCCAGCATTTCCCTGTGTTCCCACTCTCTCATGATCAATATCTTCCATCTGTCTCCTTGTGCCCATGGTCCAACATCTCTTCCCTATCTCCCTACTACCATTCCCCTTGTATCCTGCATCTCCTGTCTTTATCCCTTCTGCTTGCCACATTAGACTGCATTACTCCTCTTACCTCTTATTCCCTATCCTGCATTTTCCCTCCGAACCTATCCACCATTGCTGCAGCCACAGCAGCAATAAAATAAATAAAAAAATAAAAAATAAAAAAATACCCTTAGGTCTCCTGGAAGATCTTGTCACCCCCAGTGTGATGGAGTCTATAGACCTCTCCCTATGGTGGCCAGTTTCCTACAGGATCAGAGTCCCCTTAAGAAAACGCTCTCTCTCCCTCTGGTGGCAAATCCCTTGCCTAGCCAGAAAGCTCTCTCTCTCTAGTGGGCAAGCCCCAGCAAGAATACCTGAAGAAATAGGAAGCGAGCAGGAATAAAGAGGGCAGGGCAAGGAAGAGAGAGAGAGAGGGAATCCCGAGGAGGTTAAGGACAGAAGGAGCCTTTAAGAAAGTTCTAACTAGTTTCCTCTTTTACTACAGGAGTGGGAATGAGGTAAGCCTCCTGTGGGAAGGTGTGAACTGCTGTTTGCTTATGAGATTCCTCACTGCTGCCCTGGCCTTTGAACCACTTGTCCTGCTGATTTATTTTCGCTTATGAAATTCCAGACCGCTGACCTGGCTTTTAAGGGTTTGGACTGTGGTCTCTGTTTGTTTATGGACCCCCGGCTGCTCTGCTTATCCATTTGCCCGAAATGGTGTTTCCTTTCTTTTGGAATGCTGCTGTACTAAGCTAACTGGACTTCGGCCCACTTTTCCAGGTTCAGTTTGGAATGTTGAAATCTGACCAGCTTGTGTGCGCCGTGTGGGCTGAAGAGTGGCCTGGTTTCCAGTTCTTATAACCAGTAGCCACTTGGAGTTGGAAAAATAAATGCTGTTTTCCACTAAATTCTTGGCTATCTTGGAGACTGCTCACTTAGGGGGTCTTTTACTAAGACGCTCTGGCCAGTTAAGCACACGGTAAATGCTAACGCACACATTGGCTTCCAATCACTCATTGTCTCACCTATAAAATACTCCCACCAACCAGCTTTCATTGACAAACTTCTGATTCCATATACATCCTGTAGGGCTCTCCGATCAAGCAACCAGAATCTACTCACCATTCTATCGATATGGGAACCTTTTTATGACATTACTTCTTTTTTTTTTTTTTTAATTTATACAATTTTATAATATTTACCAAGCATAGAAATCTTGGACAGAAAAGTGCGATCAGAAACCAAATTAACTTAATTTCCAAAATTGAAAAACACATCTAAACTTAGAAATATAAAAATACATAAAATAGACTCATTTAATCACACACTAGTCCTCAATAACTGGAACCAAGATTTTAAGAGTAGAGCAAAATTAATCAAGAAAATTTTTAAGGAAAAGCGTATGTCTACTGCAGTACAGGGAGCTAAACTTCATTAGGCGCAGCTCAAGACGCTTTCTCAAGACGCTTCATCGAGAGGAAACTTATCAAGTGGGATGGATCTGTAAAGATATACTTCAAAGAACGGTATCTGACTACACATTTACATGGGTATCTCAGAAAGAAAATACCCCCTATTTGAGTCACTCCAGGTTTCAAAATTAAGAATTCTTTTCTTCTTTTTTGAGTCTCTCCAGAGACATCAAGAAATATCTGAATATGATGTCCTAGGAAGTCCTTGGATCTATTTTTAAAGAAAAGTTTTAATATCCAATCCTTGTCTGGAGCCAAGGCCACAGACAACAAGAGAGTGGCTGGAACAGCCAATTCTCTATCCGATTGTTCCAGTATTGCGGAAATGTCCAATGGTCTTTCCCGAGATTCCTCAACTTTTTCTTTTTCTTTGACTTGGGATTTAACAGGAAGATAATATTTCCATAAAGTACCGCTTCACCATTTCTCGAGGAGAAATTGATAAGATCTTAGGGAAATTTATAATCCTCAAATTGTTAGCTCGACCATTGTTCTCCAGAGCTTCCAATTTCCTCCTCAAAATTATATTATCTTTAACCAGTGAGTCTTGATTATTTTTTACCACTATTAGCTCTTTACCTGTATTTTGTACCTCTACTTTTAACTGAAATATATCTTGTTTAATCGATTTTATTTCTCCTTTCTGTTCTTTAAGCTCTTTATCCAGATTTTTAATTTGAGGATTTAAGGAGTTTCCCCAAATTCACTACCAAGTCCCATAACGCTTCAAGAGTGACTTCTGGAGGTTTGATTGCAGTAAAAGAGTATACTTGTGCTGTGAGAGACTGTTCTGAGATTTGGTTTACCTCCATGAAGTCTTGTGCTCCCCCAGCCTTAGTTGTCCTGGTCGCAGGTCCTACCAGAGTGAGCACGCCACTCTGAGATGTCTCATATGGCAAGCCCTCCAACACACTGGCCTCCGGAGACGAGAGGGCTACCTCTTCGGGTGCTTTCTGGTCCCGTGGAGAGTTGGCTGCCTGCGGCAATGGCTGATGGGGTGGCGTCCTCACGTCAGGGCTTAGGATAACATCGAGCCCTGAGGTTTTCACCACCGCACTACTCCCCGGCGGTGTCCCAAGCGGGCTAGCCCCCGACGCTTTCTGCTCCTGTTGCAGACGCCGAATAAGTTCATCGATCGCTACCGAAGGAGCAGTCAGTCGCCGGGAGGTGCTGCCAGCGTTCCTGCCCCGTCTCTTCGGCATATTTAGTGCAGATATAATTGAAAATCAACGGTGTCCTCACCGCAGCAAACATGCAGTGGCCATCTTGGATCCAGCCTGTAGAAGTGACATCAAGCTGTTGACCTCCTACCTCAACTTAAATGGGGAGTTCTGAGCCACATGCCCGAGCTCCTCCCTATAACTCATTGCCAGTCAGCAATCTTACTGCCTTGTGAAAGGGAGATAGGGCACTTTACATCTGAAACCAGTCAATCTCATTATTGAGCCCTCTGGGACTTAGAGTCTGCCAGTTTATTTTTAAGTTGAGGTAGGAGGTCAGTAGCTTGATGTCAGCTAGTAGGCTGTTCTGATGGAGCAGGTCGGATGGGTCCTTCTTTGGAGGCTGCTTCTAGGTAATTTATGGAAATTTGTATTATGTATTGATATATTTTATAAACAGCATTAGTGTTAATGTTTTTGTAGTGAGATGTTAAATTAAATTATATTATATGTTTTTTGATAGATAATTCCCTTCCTGAGGAAGCACAAGGCGAAACTCGAGGAGAAGGGAAGATATTTGTAATTTTTGGCTTCCAGAAGTTATTATTTATGAGTATTTGCACAAGCACTTTATGACACCAGCTGCTTATTAAATGACCATCGGAGAAGCAGTAACCACCACAAAAGATAAGTTTATTTTATAATTAATGGATGTTGGATTGTTATATGGTTATATGGTGGTACAGACATCAATAGTACCATGATGGTCTGAAGGCAACTGGTGTTGTGTGTTTCTACACTAGAACACTAAGGTTGTGGGTCTGAGCACTATTTATATTAATCAATTCTTTTAAATTGTGATATGAATATAGTTATTTAAGTTATTATCACAATTGAAAAAAAAATTATATCCCTATATTTATTTATTTATGGAAACATAGTAGCATGATGGCAGATAAAGGCTAAATGGTCCATCCATAGCATCCACTATCTCCTCCTCTCCCTATTGGCTAAGGCTCTTAACATTTGCATCTCCTGTCCCTATTGGCTAAGGCCCTTTACACCTGCATTGTGATGTCATAGAACTTTATGGTTATGGAAACATAGTAACATGATGGCAGATAAAGGCCAAATGGCCCATCCACAGCATCCACTATCTCCTCCTCTCCCTATTGGCTAAGGCTCTTAACATTTGCATCTCCTCTTCCTATAGGCCAGTGGTCTCCAACTCAAACCCTTTGCAGGGCCACATTTTGGATTTGCAGGTACTTGGAGGGCCTCAGAAAAATACAATTAATGTCTTATTAAAGAAATGACCGTTTTGCATGAGGTAAAACTCTTTTTAGTTTATAAATCTTTCCTTTTGGCTAACGGCCTCTTTTACAAAGCCGTGTGGCAACAGCCCCGAAGCCCTTTAAATCTCTATGGGCTTCGGGGCCGTTAGCACAGCACAGCTGCTAGCGCGGCTTTGTAAAAGAGGCCATAAGTCTTAATAATAATATTGTCATTTATAGCTAAAGAGACATATGATCAAGAAACTGTTTTATTTTACTTTTGTGATTATGATAAACATACCAAGGGCCTCAAAATAGTACCTGGCGGGCCGCATGTGGTCCACGGGCCGTGAGTTTGAGACCACTGCCTTAGATCAATGTGTCATGGTGGTCATAAAGACAGATAGAATGCTAGGTAATACTAGAAAAAGAAAATAGAACGTAGCATAATGCCTCTGGTACAACTACTGTACAGCTTGAGCTTTGTTTCTGATGGTCTAATTAGCAAAAGGTTCAGATAAAGGCAATGAATATGATAAAAGAGATGGGATGCCTCCCTTTCAAGTTAGACCAAAAAACCTTTATAAATGTAAGAAGGGGGGGTCCCAAAATTGTCTATAACCTCTTACAAGACTTATTTCCAAGTTTTTTCAATTTGCACACGGTACTTGAAATTAACAATTTTAAATCAATGAATAAGGTGAATAATCAGTTTCTGGGGAATAACCTATTAGTTTAAGGCTCTCACCCGGGTATATCCCACAGGCAACATGCACCATGAAGCGAACTGTGGGTCTTACCCAAAAGCATCATTTATATCACCATTATTTTTGCTTTTTCAATAATTCAAAAGTGCCCTGTGCAATAAAAACTTTTAAAACATTTAATATAAGTGTCACTGTGATTCTTTAAGAGAATAAATCAAAAGTGCAAACACCAGTCCAAAAGGTTGTTTTAGATGTAATCGACAACAAAAAGAAAAATCCTCAGACCAAGAACCCTTAAATATTTCAGAAATCTTAGAGACATCCGATAAAGACTTAGCATCGTCAGCCACTTTGATTATCACTGTAGCCTTATGAATTGATAAAACATGGTTGTTAAAGTTTTACTTTAAAAACAGACAAAAAATTTTCCTTGATCACAAAATACAGATGTTTCCAGATTTAGCACGGGAGATGCAAAAGCGCCGCCGTGAATTTCTTCTTTTGAAACCTGGGGTTATATCTTTGGGGGCAACTTTTTATTTGAGACACCCGTGTAAGTGTTTTGTGTTTTACCGTACTGTTAAGTATGTGTTCTTTGAACCATCTCAATTGACAACGTTTGTGGCAATGTCTCGTCCAGGGCCGCCATCAGGGCAGTACTACCAGTCCTGCATTCAGGGGCCCGGAGCTGACATGGGGCCCGGACTCCCCCAGGGTCCTAGGCAGTGTTCTAAGGCAGGGGCGCCAGTAGCTCGCCAAGGCAAAGTGAATCGATCACCCAGGACTCACTTTGTCTTGGCGATCTAATCTATCGGACCTATCAGTCTTCCTCTCCCCGACGTTAATTCTGCAGTCGGAGAGGAAGTTCAGGCCAGCCAATCGCTGCCTGGCTGGGCGGAACTTCCTCTCCGACGGCAGAATTGACGTCGGGGAGAGGAAGACTGATCGGCCGAAGCAGGGAGAGCATGTGTCGACGTCGGCGTCAGCGTCGGGGCCTGTTATCCATTGGTGGGTCCTGTTCCCCGATGACAGCGGCAGTGGCAGTGGCTTGGGGAATGGCAGGGAGAAAGAAAGAAAGAAAGGGGGCAGGCAGGGAAACAGAAGGAAAGAAGAGAAACAGAAAAAAAGAAAGGGGGCATGAAGAGAGGAAGAAAAAGTTGGGGGGGAGGGAATGAGGTGTGGAGGAGAGGAAGCATACAAGCTGAAAGAAGGGAAGAAAGATTGGATGCACAGTCAGAAGAAGAAAGTGCAACCAGAGACTCATGAAATCACCAGACAAGGTAGAAAAATTATTTTATTTTAAATTTAGCGAAGTGGAGGCAGTATTACCACAGTTTTCAAAGGAATTTGCCCAAATAACTTAATAGTTAACTGGGTAAATTCCCAGAGATGAAAACTTCCCTTCACTTACTATGCACAGTTCTGAATTTTGAGTATTTAACCCTCCCACAATCTCACGGGCACTCGTTTCAAGTTTCAAGTTTATTGAGATTTTGATTTAAACGCAATATCAAATATTTTCAATGCGTATAACAAAAATAAATTTGGGGAAATAAATAAAACCATTTGAACAATAAAATACAAACATATCCATAGATGATTAAAATTACATAAGGAGTACAAGGATAAACTACATTTGTTTAAAAATGCGTTCTCCGTGCCTGCTCATAAATTTGTTGACTGGAAGGATTCAGCAATGTGGCCAGATGCCATTCAGGACAAAGACAGAGAAAGAATTGTGCAATTTGGATTAATGATGGAAGATGATTTAAAGCAAATGGCACAGTCTATGAGTAAAGGTCTTGACGGACGTTCTTTTTATGAATATCTCCTCTATGCCAAATCACCCAATGGATGTGAAAAGATTTTAAGGGACTGGCTTAGGTGGAGCATTAGCAGAAAAGTATGTGTGTATTCGGCCCATGGAAGAAGGGGGGAGCGTCGGGGGGGGGGGGGGAAGGGGTGCATGGGGGGCCCAATAGGATTGCTCAGTAAGGGGCCCAGAAATTTCTGATGGCGGCCCTGGTCTCGTCTGGATGGAAGAAATCCTTGAGCCCTATAATTTGATTAAATAGACGACCTCATTTTCAGTGCTATAGCTTTCAGCTTTTTGTTAAATACTTTGTATTTTCTTTTATGTTTCGCCATTTTTGTAGTCTTGGATCCAAAGTTGAGGACTTGAGCATAAAAAGTTAAATTTTGTTAACTTTATGAGTTATAATTTCAATGTATTTAATGTATCTTACTATTATTGCTTTCTGTACAAGTGTAATACAGTACTTGAATTTGAAAATCAATAAAGATTTCATTAAAAAAAATTAAAAAAATGGTTGCTTTAACTTATCTTGGAGAGGATAGCAGCCGTTCAAATCATCTAGGGTGCCTTAGCTGAATGCCCTACAGAGTCCCCCTGTTTCATGTCCTTCCTCAGGGGCAAGATCAGAAGTTCAACCCACTGCCATCAAGAAACCACTGTCTCCAGAGTTCTGTGACTAAAGAAAAACTAAATGTGAACAAGTTTAAAACCAGGAAGGTTCCTGGGCAACGCCTCCTGCAACGTGAAACGTAATGACATCATAGTGACAAGTCCACTACTTGCAATCAATCAATGAATCGGCACCTGAAATTCAATGCTGTTAACCATTCAACTGTTTCATTCATGCCATACGGCATATAGGAACGCAAGGTATAAATCCAGATTTGCTCCTTGGATAACTGAAATGTTTTCTTGTCCTCATCAAAATCCCGTGAAACTTTGCCTATTATGAACCAACGCCTATATTCAAATAAATGTTCTTCTCTGCACTGTGAGCCACCATGGTGAAAGGTTGTGGCTTTTAAGAAAAGTTAATGCTAGAGCTCTGTAAAATCATGAGTGGGGTAAAACAGTTAAATAGGGTAGTGTTTCTCAATTTCTTCAAGCCAAGTACCCCCTAAGTCTAACAAATATCAACTGAGTAGCCCCGCCTCAGACCCCACCCCATAACAATAGTACTAATTGTAATGCAATTTCTTCCATTCATTTTTCATATAAACTCAATACAATCTTATTAATACATAATGGTAACCACAAAATTAAAAAAAAACCCACTTTGTCCAGGTTTTGAAAAGCCTCCTCAAATCACGTCGGGAAGGGGGGAAGTCCACGGGGAGCGGCAGACAAGAGCAGGCAGCAAGGGGTGGGGATGGGCGGAACTGGTTGGACCTGGGGGTGAGTATAGGGCGTCTGGATTTTCCAATTGGAAAATCTGGCAACCCTACTCCTATCAACGCCTACTCCTATCAATGCCTACTCCTATCAACGCCTACTCCTATCAATGCCTACTCCTATCAACGCCTACTCCTATCAACGCCTACTCCTATCAATGCCTACTCCTATCAACGCCTACTCCTATCAACGCCTACTCCTATCAATGCCTACTCCTATCAACGCCTACTCCTATCAATGCCTACTCCTATCAATGCCTACTCCTATCAACGCCTACTCCTATCAACGCCTACTCCTATCAACGCCTACTCCTATCAACGCCTACTCCTATCAATGCCTACTCCTATCAACGCCTACTCCTATCAATGCCTACTCCTATCAACGCCTACTCCTATCAACGCCTACTCCTATCAATGCCTACTCCTATCAACGCCTACTCCTATCAACGCCTACTCCTATCAATGCCTACTCCTATCAACGCCTACTCCTATCAATGCCTACTCCTATCAATGCCTACTCCTATCAACGCCTACTCCTATCAACGCCTACTCCTATCAACGCCTACTCCTATCAATGCCTACTCCTATCAACGCCTACTCCTATCAATGCCTACTCCTATCAACGCCTACTCCTATCAACGCCTACTCCTATCAATGCCTACTCCTATCAACGCCTACTCCTATCAACGCCTACTCCTATCAACGCCTACTCCTATCAACGCCTACTCCTATCAATGCCTACTCCTATCAACGCCTACTCCTATCAATGCCTACTCCTATCAACGCCTACTCCTATCAACGCCTACTCCTATCAATGCCTACTCCTATCAACGCCTACTCCTATCAATGCCTACTCCTATCAACGCCTACTCCTATCAACGCCTACTCCTATCAACGCCTACTCCTATCAATGCCTACTCCTATCAACGCCTACTCCTATCAACGCCTACTCCTATCAACGCCGATGTGTGCTTGCACGTCTGGTCTTGCTTGTGCATATTCACAAGGCTGTGCATACTTGCACAACCCTTATGCGCAGGTTCCTCCCCTTGCTTTTAGTTTTGTAGCACACATATAATTTTGAATACTTCTTTTGAGCATTGGAGAGCTAAATTTCTTTGCTGTTCTTGCGCTATGGCGGGCCGCGGTGTTTAGCTTTAGCATCAGACTTTTACGCATCGGGACCAGAGTGTGTTTGATAATGAGTGCATTTGTTTTTGATGTTGAGCAACAAAGGTAATAAACTGAAATAAGGAAAGAAATAAATCTTCAAAAGAAGTTTGATTAAATATGATTACACTTTGAATCAGAAGTTGATAAACGTATTACAATTTGAATCGGAAGGCGAGAGAGGATCGATGAAGAACAGAGGCATAGGCTAAAGAAGCATTCCACACATTTTAAGGACCTTGAACATCAACCCGTACCAGAACCATAATTATAGTTGGCACAGGTGAATACTCTCGTAAATAAAGGTAGGCGAGGTGTCGAGAATTGTATGAGTGTGCAGGGAAACTATTCACTGTTAGTGAACAGATAGTTATGCTTTATGCACCTTTGAGAAGTGGAGATGAATTGTTGAGGTTAAATGAGAAAGAGTCATAAAAAGTAAAAGATATGGTATCTGGTTTTGTCCTTCAGTTCAGAAACTGGCAGGAACAGGAAGCAATTACCTGTAATTCTAGGTACCCTGGAAAGTAAGTTAAAAGTACATTTTGTGCAATCTACAAGGGTGAGTTTATTGATCCAAGAAATGTTTTTTTTTTTCTGGACATAAAAGGTGATGCTTTGGAATCCTCTCCCCCCCCTCATTTTTTTTACCCTTGTCTAGTTCTGATTTGTGATGCAGAAACGAAGCTTCGGGTCACTGTGTGAACAGCTGAAACTCAGAGCTGCAAAGTCATCCAGGAGAGAGACAGTGTGGCTATTCCTGGTTTTGAACTTAGCTCCCAAAAAGCAGGACCTGGTATTTGTAGTCCTTGTTTCTGCCCATGAAAACCAATGCTGCAGGTCCCGTAATACATGAGGCCTGAAACCCAGGACTGGCCTAAAATCTCCCTCTGAGCAACTTGGCAGCTCTGAAAACTTGTTGTTTTTAACGAATATTATACCCTACCGTTAGAACTCGGATTTGAACCCATGTACAGTACTTCAAATTCATAAAGCAAGTAAGGCCTGGCTATTCAGTTCACATATTCTTCAGTGAATCTCTAGTGATCACCTTTTCATTCCCTTTTGCCCCATCTGTTGCCCCCCCCCCCCCACACATACATTTTCTATTGCTGCAATTGCTTCCTCTACTTTCTCCATCCTTTCTTTTCTCTACTACCTCTTTTTGGCATCATTCGCTCCACCTTGGACTTGTATATGTAAACCGCTTCACAACACTTCATGTGTGATTGGTAGTATTTCAAGTTTCTGCAAATAAATAAACATTCCTCCTTATGATTAAAAGTAATCTATTTGACCGCCCCCCCCCCCCCCTGCTTGGAGCTCTATTTGATGAATTAAGGGTCTCCTACAGGATATATGCAGTTGATGATCACTTTTTCTTGAGAGTACAGGATTGGGGAGATCAGTTAATCAAGGATTTAAATAAATATATGGAAAAGATTATAAAATGGATTGGTCGTAGAGGCTTTGAACTCAATGTTGAAAAATAGAGATTCCGATTGATGGTGAAGTAGATGAACATCTATGGCCTACAGAGGTGAATGGATGCGGTCATTTGATCAAGGTTCGTGAGGAAGTTAGAACGCTCGGTACAACATTCAAAGCTCAAATGTCGAAAGTAGTTCAATCGGCTTATTTTACCATGCATAAATTGTTTCATTTGAAGAATATAATATCAAATTGTGCTTTGAGGCAGGTACTTCAAGCCTTGGTATTATCACAAGTGGATTACTGTAATGGTATCTATCTGGGTTAACCACAGATGCGTATCAAAGCGTTTGCAAATGATACAAAACTTGGTTGCACGACTGCTTTTGGGAGTAGCTCGATATGAGCATATTTCTCCTAGTCTGAAGAGATTGCATTGGTTGCCCATAGCATTCTGCATTAAATTCAAAGTTTTGAAACTCGTACATCAGGGTGTTTATGATTTTCTACCATTCTGTTTGGAAAAATGTTTGATGTTGTTCATTCCACTGCGGAAGCTGAGATCTGAGAATCATTTATTGCTGGACACAAAGAGAGACTAATATCTTGTATCATGTTTCTCTTTAGCTGGTCCACTGATGTGGAATGCCTTTTCAGGAATGTTACGTCTTTGTAGAAACCTCCTGCAATGTAGGAAGTTGCTTAAAACCCACCTGTTTGTTCAAGCTTTTTTTAAAGTGAATATATAACAGTTGTTGAGTAATGTTTTTACTGAAAAATGGTTTATTTAATTGAAGAATGATAGTACTTAAGAATTAGTTTGGATAGAGTTATGTTGAGTCTATGCAGATAGAATATTGTAACTTTGTATTTTCCTCTTTTGTATGTCTTTTGCTTATTTTATTACGTATGGAAATTTGTAAGCCGCCTTGGATAAAGGCGGATTAAAAATGTTTTAAATAAATAATAAATAGAAAGAGAAGAGAGAAAAAGAAGATATCTATTTATATTGGACTAATGTAATGCATTTTTGACAAGCTTTTGAAGGCAGAACCTTCGTCAGGTCAGGTATGAGCAAAAGTTGACAATATTAGATATATATGAGTGAGAATTGAAAAGCCTTTCAGTAACAGCCTGATCCTGGATCACCAGTGCAGCACGTGATGGAGCCAACCCAAATAAACTGGACATGCTTTTCAATGCATCTGAGTAATTCTAACACACAAGGGAAGTATGAGTCGGCATATTTCCTGCAGGCTCACTGATGGAAGTGTAAATCAAATGGCAACGATAAACCTCTCTAACTACCAATTTATCACAACATGAGATCCTCAGTACCGTCTAAAGGACGTTCATTTTGCCCTTCCACTGAATGTAGCTATACTTGCATTTTTAAGAAAATCTTCCAGAAAGTGTTTTTCCACAAAAGATGGGGTTATCATATGGCTCCAGAAAAAGGAGGATGGCTTGAGACATCCGGGTTTTACTTCTACTGAAAGCAATGGAAGTAAGGAGGACAGATAGACATCTGGGTTTTACTTCAATTAAAAGCAATGGAAGTAAAACCTGGATGTCTCAATCTGTCCTTTTACTGGAAAAAAAAAAAAAGATAAAAAACAACCATGCACAAAACCCCAAAAATATCTGCAAAACGCGTCTAAAGTTAGGCGACATTTAATGGATCTTTTCCTCTAATTAGCAAATAGCATTGCTGTTTGCCCACAAAAATAGAAGGTTTTGCATGCAATATATCTCTTTTGATGTACCCTGTTTATGTGGTGCCTTATTAAATGTATTTTGAGTTTAATAAAGCAAAAATAAATCCCAGCGAGCTATTTAGCAGATCGCATTAAGGATGTCCAAAGAGTGCCTAAGTTCCATCCATAGACCTCAGATCTATTTGAAACCCAAACTAAGCTCAAAAGTTGACCTGGTTTTCATTCGCCTACAATATAGGCATTATATGGATGCTCTAAGTCACTGAGTGTTATTTAAATGAATCGAAGGACGCCCATTCTATGCCCATTCCACGCCCAGGCCTATTGAGTTAAGTGCGAGTTTTAAACATGGGCGTCCATGAAATTATGGCCGTGCCTACAATGTGGTGTCCATGTCCTTTGTACACCTAAGTACCAATTATAGCTCATTAAAGCTCTTAAATGGCTTATTAGCCACTTACTTTAGATGCCTAAGTCACGCTGAGCCTTAGGCGTGATATAGGCGTCCTTTATAGAATCAGGGCCTAAATGCCTATTATCCAGGGTAACATCAATCATTGGTCAGGAAAAAACCTCCTCATGATTTTAAATTAATAAAAGTATGTCTTCAGTCTAATTGCGTTAATAAAGAACAATTCAACTTAACTGAAAGGTCCTGATCCCGATGGGACCCGTTTCACATTCTGCTTCATCAGGGGATCAGATGACAGAAACGCTGTTCTCAAGACCAATTGATGGATATATAACCACAATTATTTGATGTGTCTAAACCAGTGATTCCCAACCCTGTCCTGGAGGAACACCAGGCCAATCGGGTTTTCAGGCTAGCCCTAATGAATATGCATGAGAGAGATTTGCATATGATGGAAGTGATAGGCATGCAAATTTGCTTCATGCATATTCATTAGGACTAGCCTGAAAACCCAATTGGCCTGGTGTTCCTCCAGGACAGGGTTGGGAAACACTGGTCTAAACCATTCCACAATTGGCAAAGCAAAGAAATCTCATTGGGTCGGACTTTTCAAAATGGTGCCATCTTGTTTCCAACTGCGATCAGACATAGTCACTTAGGGCTCCTTTTACTAAGCTGCGATAGCGTTTTTAGCATGGGTTTAGCACGCAGAATTGCCGCACGTGCTAAACCCATGCTACACGGCTAGAACTGGTGTTAGCGTCCAGCGCGTGTGCTAAAACCACTATCGCAGCTTAGTAAAAGGAGCCCTTAGTTACACAAATGAAGCCTCAATGTTATGGAAATATTTTTACAAATGAGGGCTGACCACATTCTCCACAGGTTGCCCTTACCAGAGTGGCATAAATTGGCAGTTCTAACCTATGTTCCCTCTAAGCCAGGGGTGTCAAACTCAATCACACTAAGGGGCCAAAATCCAAAACACAGGCTAAGTCGCGGGCCAGACCCTGCCCAATCTCCGCCCCAGACTCCGCCCCATAATAGTACTAATTATAACACAATTTTTTTCCATTCATTTTTCATATATACACACACACAATATAATCTTATTAACACATAATGGTTAACCACAAAATTAAACTAAATTAAATTAAACTAAATTAAATTAAATTAAACACACTGTTTGCTTCTCAACATTCATTCCTACCAGAACACAGATAACCCCTATGCAAATACGGGACCAAAAACTAAAAGTACTAATATATAAAAAAGAAACCCTAAGATTCAAAGCCTCTGCATGCAGTACAACCCCAGAGAAAAATAAACAAATGTATTTCTTCCAGAGCAGTGCAAAAGATAGCAGATTAAAATTCTCAAAATTGACACAGTTCAAACACTAAATTGAAAATAAAATAACTCCCCGTACCTTTGTCGTCTCCCTCCCTCACCACTGCGGCTGTGTAGAATATTACTAGAGGCAGGAGAGGTACTCGTGCTCCCTCACCCCTGCACACATTGAACCGCAGGACCAGCCCAGTAGGGAGGTGAAGCTAGAAGAGGAAGTCAGGAGGGGAGGTGAAGCTGGAGGGGAAATCAAGAGGGCAAGCCTATGGTTAGAATCAGCGCCGTGCCCCTCCCTCTCTCGCTGCCTCAATTTTCCTCTTGTGGTCTGGCTTCCTTCTCTCTTCAGCAGTAATTTTCGCCACCATGTGGTTGTCAACTCGTGCATTCCGGCAGCACACCAGAAATGAATTTAACTGGGCCGGCCCCAGCAACTCATCCTGGCTGGGGCCGGCACAGTTAAATTCATTTCTGGTGCGCTGCTGGCATGCGTGGGTTAACAACCACACAGCGGTGTAAATTTTTGACCGGCACTGTTAAATTACTGCAGGGCCAGTACTGGGGTGCATCGTTGGGGCTGGCAGTTAAATTCATATCTGGTGCGCTGCCAATCACACCGGCAGTGTAAGTTACTGGCCGGCAATGGGGTGTGTCGCTGGGTCCAGCCAAAACAGAAAACAAGGCGACATCTTGAAGCCCTGTTGACTTCCCCCTGATGCTGGTCCTGAACCACGGGCCGCATTAAACAGCCAGGTGGGCTGGATTCGGCCCACGGGCCTTGTGTTTTACACATGTGCTCTAAGTGGAGCACATGAGCCATCGCTCATACTAACTAGGAGCGTCGCTCACAAATTTTACATAGTCGCTCATAAAAATACTTGCAAATCTGTAAAACTGTTGTAGAACGTGTTCACACGAAAAATTTTTTTTAAAAACTTGTCTCACATGAGAAAAAAATTTGCACAACGAAGAAAATGTAGATTTGGAGAATGGGCAGAGATGAGGAAATAGGCAGGAAGGTGCTCCAAGTTATAGAGCTGAAATGCTGATTTATTTGTGCATGTGATTGGGTAGATTAAGGTGAAAGTAGCGGTGCTTTGCCAGGGATAGAGCCACGTGTTCAAGGTGGAAGCAAGGGAGTGACCGGACCCCGAGGACAAACTATTCTCGGGGAGTGCCACCAATCCTTAGAAGGAGCATTGGCTCTGGCTAAAGAGTTTGTGATGAATTGGGTCTTATTAGATGGGTAATATCTAAACAACAAAGAGTGGGATCCCCATCCCCCCATCTCACCTGGGCTTCAATCCCCCAAAGCATAAATAAGTGGTTGATCCTTGGAACGAGCTCTCGGTGCAGGTGATCGAGGCAAACAGCGTGCAAGAATTTAAGAGCAAATGGGATGCCCATGTGGGATCCCTTAGAGGGCTAAGCCAAGGGAACCTGCCACCAGGAGTGGGATCCCTAGGATAGTAGACTTGGGGGTGGGTCAGTAGAGTGGGCAGACCTGATGGGCTATGGCCCTTATCTGCCGTCATCTTCTATGTTTCTATGTTTCTAAATACAGAAGCATAATTCATGTAGGGAGTCAGTGAGCGAGGGATTCCTTTATTTTTTTATTAGTATTGAACAACTTTAATCCCTGGAGTCAACAAATACCTGATTCATTATTCATGTGATTCTTACTAGGTATTATTTGATTCCCAACCATTGATTTACCACGAGGTTAATTATTTTATATCTTCTGTTACACAGTTAGAATTACCAGCTTCCATTCTGCCCTCTGCTGTCCATGTTAAGACACTGCAAAAATGAAGAAAAGTCAGACAGGCATCAGCAGCAGAAAATCATCCAAGCCAAATTTCAGCAGCATCATTTGAAGCAAGTTGGTCAGCTTATTAAGATATATTGACATGTTCTGTACCCTTTAATCAACTAACTACTTTAAGGGAAACTTGGAATCAACTTAGTGGTAACGTTTTTAGCACGCGCTGCAGATTAGCGCACACTAATCCCTGCGCTACGCGGAAAAAAGTAACGTCAGCTCGACGGAGGCGTTAGCGTCTAGCGTGCATGGCATTATAGCTGCGCTAAAACCGCTAACGCAGCTTAGTAAAAGGAGCCCGCAGTGATATCGTTAAATACTTTCAGTAATCACCAAAGCTTTTCCTCAAATCAGACATTCACTAAACACATAAAAAAAAAGCGATAATGTGAAGTGCTCAGGCCCACAACCAAAATGCAAAGTGAAATAAAACAGCATCGGTTGCCAGTTAGACCATCACAGCCTTCACTGTCTTAACCACCGTATCTTACTTAAAAGATTTTTTTTAGCAGCAAAGATGTAACTAATAAAATGATGACTTATCTGTGCCTCCATGGCGGTTTGTAGATGGTATTGTGGCAATACTAGTGACTTCAGTGTGTTGTCTCTATTTCATCGACACCCCGCCCCCCCCCCCCACACATATAGAAGCCTGCTCAGGACGGGACACCATACTCAGCCACCTTATTCACAGGCATCATCAACCCAAGTGGAGGAGTGGCCTAGTCCAGTGTTTCTCAACCTTCTCAAGCCAAGTACCCCCTAACTCTAATAAAAACCAACTGAGTACCCCTGCCTAAGCTCCGCCCCAGACCCGCCAAAGCTCCACCCCTGACTCCACACCCATAATAATAATACTAATTGTAATGTCGTTTCTTCTATTTATTTTTATAAACAACCAATCTCAGCCAAGGTCTTGGTTTCTTATAAACTTCTTCCATTTATTTTTAAACTACAATCTGATGTACTTTGTAACCCGTTCTGGGCTCCTTTGGGAGGACGGGCTAAATAATTGAGCAAATAAATAATCCACCCGTGCCATGCCCCCTAACACAAAAGGCACGTAAACCACAGCAAAACCAGGTTCCATTTCCACTGTGGTTCCTTGTGACTTTGGGCAAGACACTTAACCCTCCATTGCCCCAGATATAAAACTTGGATTGAAAGTCCACTAACGACAGAGGAAGTACCTGTATGTAATATAAATATGCAAACCACTTCAGCTGCAATGTAACACAAAGCTCTGGTTCTAGTAGTACTAACAGTGGCGTACCAAGGGGGGGGGGGCGTGGGGGGCGGTCCGCCCCGGGTGCCAAGCCCTGAGGGAGTGCTCCCGGTCCGGTTCCCCCACCCTGCGCCGGGTGTCGCGTCTGGAAACAGCCTGCAGCAATATCGCGATGCCAGCGATCTTTGCCTGCTTCGGCTGTTTCCTCCGCCACGGTCCCGCCCCTCCTCTGACATCAGAGGAGGGGCGGGACCGCGGCGGAGGAAACAGCCAAAGCAAGCAAAGATCGCTGGCATCGCGCGATCTTGCTGCAGGCTGTTTCCCCAGGGAAATGAAGCGGGGAGGCCGGGGGAATGAGCAATGCTTCGTGGTGGTGGTGGGGCCGAGCGGTCCTTTGAGGTAGTGGGGGGGGGCAGGCAGACCTTGTGGAGGGGGGGGAGACAGGCCTTCAGGGGGACAGGCCTTCATGGAGAACAGGCAGGCAAGCTTTCAAAGGGGGGACAAGCCTTTGGGGGGATGCAGGCCTTCGGAGGGGGGACAGGCCTTCAAGGGGGACAGGCAGGCCGTCGGGGGGGGGGTGCAGGCCTTCGGGGGGGACAGGCCTTCAAGGGAGGGCACAGGCCTTCAAGGGGGGACAGGCCTTCAAGGGGGGGACAGGCCTTCGAGGGGGTGTAGGCCTTCGGGGGGATGCAAGCCTTCGGGGGGGTGCAGGCCTTCGAGGGGGGTGCAGGCCTTCGGGGGGGTGCAGGCCTTCAAGGGGGGGACAGGCCTTCAGGGGGGGCAGGCCTTCAAGGGGAACAGGCAGGCAGGCCTTCAATGGGGGGACAGGCCTTCGGGGGGGTGCAGGCCTTCAGGGGGGGTGCAGGCCTTCAAGGGGGGGACAGGCCTTCAGGGGTGGGGGGGCCCTGGTGTAGAAGTACAGGGAGGGAAGGGGGAGGGAAGGGGGAGGGGTTCAAAGAGACGTGCATATGCCGGACTTTGGGTGGGAAGAAATAATGGGTCTGAAAATAGAGGAGAGAGAGAGAGATGATGGACATGGGTTTTAGGGAGGGAAGGAACAGAAAGGGAGAGAAGTTGGACACAAGGGATGGTGTGTGTGTGTGGGGGGGGGGATAGAGAGACTGGTTAGGAGGGTAGTTGGGAAAAAGAAAGGGAGAGATGGTGGACCCTGGGGTGGTGGGGAAGGAGGGAGAGCTGCTGGATGAAAGGGTAGTTAAGAAAAGATGGATCTGTGGAGGGAGACAAAAAAAGGAAAGATGCCAAACATCCGGGGGAGGGAAGGGAAACGGATGGCAGATGGATGGTTAGCACGGAGAAAGAAGAAAGAAGGAGACCCTGGCAAGCAAGTTATCAGAAGACAACCAGAGCCTTGGACCAACAAGATTTGAAAAATAACCAGACAACAAAAAGGTAGAAAAACTAATTTTATTTTCTGTTTTGTGATTACAATATGTCAGATTTGAAATGTGTATCCTGCCAGAGCTGGTGTTAGACTGCAAACGTGAGCTAGGATTTAACAGAGAGGGGAAAAGTCCTTTTGTTTCTTTATTTTATTTACACCACAGCGCCAGTGTGGTTAGGAGAAGCCAAAGGGGGATGAAAAAGCTATAAAATAAGCCCACCAGGATGTTTGAACAAAACACCCAATTGGGCAGGAAAATCGAATCGATAAACCAATTCAATAGGCTGAATCGAATCAAAATTTTTTTTTCCTGAATCTGGCAGCACTAGTTTGTGCTACTGTCTTAGACTTTAGGACCTGGGATTGGGGAGAGATGGCATCCTCAGTACTTTATAATGCAAGTGAAATGAATTTGGTCAGATTTTTGAAGGGTCTGCACTCTGCAGAAGAAAAATATTGTATAGGCCGGGGACATGAGACAGCAGGAAATGGAAACTGTTCTTCCTTCTATTTTTGTGAATGGAAAGGCTGAGGATGTCAGAGAGTTCAGTTAAAATATATGCTTTATAAGAAAATATAATAATGTGTTTTATAAAGTTTATAGCATTGCTGGCCTACCCGGTGAGGTGTTCCTAGTGGTGGTGGTGGCAGCGTGTCAATGTGTTGAGAGGAAGAGGTGATCTTGGAAATTCTGCTGAGCAAACTCCGGGCCCATTTCCACCCCCCAGTTAGTCCACTCCACTCAACTGATTCACACACTGAGTGGGTCTTTGGGTGTTGTTCCTGGGTAGTTGTTTTGGGATCTCTTCCAGTGGTTTGTCAGTATCTCCTTCTGGTCCAAGGAAGGAAACTTTGTTAACCTTAGCACTGACCTACAGAATATGTTTGTAACAGCGCTGCTTGTGTGGCATTAGTCTATGTAGTGATCGAAAGAAAAAACCAGACCTTTGCACATTTTTGCACTATATGGTGGGTGTATGAGGAGATTCACATTTCCTGCACAGCTAAGTCCGTGTGAAGTTATCTTGTGCTGTATTTGACATCTAGCAAAGTCTCTGTTTGGAAGGAAAGATCTCAGCTTAAAAATGAAGTGGTCAGAAGTTATGGTAAAAGCAGATAGCGTAGCTGGTTTTAAGAAAGGTTTGGACAAATTCCTGGAGGAAAAGTCCATAGTCTGTTATTAAGACATGGGGGAAACATCTGCTTGCCCTGGATCGGTAGCATGGAATGTTGCTACTCTTTGGGTTTTGACCAGGTACTAGTGACCTGGATTGGCTTCCATGAGAATGGGCTACTGGGCATGATGGACCATTGGTCTGACCCAGTTAGGCTATTCTTATGTTATGTTCTCATCTGTAGGGGCCTTTGTTTTCACTTCTTATTTTAATGTATTTTTTTTCTGAGAACTTATCAGTGTTTTTTATAATGGGAACAAAAATGGAAGAGAATTAATGTGTGTGGAATGGGGGGTAACTAATTTCTTCAGCTAAATAATTCAATCCACCTCAACCAGACATAGAACTCACGCACCATTCACACACCCTCCAACCAAAAACGTCAAAAGAAAAAAAACAGTTCGACAACCTCCTAGCCATTCGAGCTGCAACACTCGACCCCCAACTCTACAACCTATTGACCTCGACCACAAACTACAAAACCTTCAAAAAAGAAATAAAAACCCTTCTATTCAAAAAACACATAAAACCGAACTAACACAATCAGAACTGTCCCAAGCATTACCTGCAACTACTCCATATGTACTTCTGATGTCATGACAATTCAGACATAATTTATGTTATGTTATGGTATGTTTGGAATAATGGTTACATATATGAGGTTCAATAAAAGAAAATTTTCACTGCCTGTTTCTATTATGACCATTTATTCAGTTTCATGGTTATTACAAAAAATATTTTTTTACATGGGGAGGGGGGTGTCAAAAAATTATGGGCCCTGGGTGCCACATACCCTAGGTACGCCACTGAGTACTAAGTCAATTATCGAACCACAAATGGTCACAAAACATCATGTCCCCCCTTACTTGTCTGAACTGCACTAGCTCCTCCTTCAGTCCCCCAGCAGCACTTCTGCAATGGATAGTGCAAGCAGGAACCCACACGCTGCACGTGGCTGACCCAGAAGCCTTCTCTCTGACATCAATTCTGACATTGGAGAGAAGGCTTCTGGGTCAGTCACTTACGTGTAGTGCCTGAATTTCTGCGTGCGCCGCGCTGCCAAAGGATGAAGACCGAAGGAGCGAGTGCGACTCCAAGAAGGTTGTTGTGAGATCCTGGGTTGCGGCGGCGGCAGATGGATGGGCGGAAATTGGCAAGAATTGGCAGCCTGTGTACCCCAACAGGCTGCCTGCGTTGAGAAACACTGGCCTAGTGGTTATAGCTATTGTCTTAGCACCCTGAGGTTGTGGATTCAAACCCAGTGGTGCTCCTTGTGACCTTAGGCAAGTCACTTAACCCTCTGTTGCCCCAGGCACTATAGTTAGATTGTGAACCTGCTGGGACAGATAGTATTTGTATTTATTTATTTATACCCCGCCTTTCCCAAGGCGGGTCACAATAGAGTACATACACAAACTTAATCACATACAGTACAACAAATCGAACATCAATAAAACATAACAGTGATAATGTAAAGCCTCCTAAAATTACAAAGAGGCTACCAGCACCTCACATCAAAAAACTGTAAATCAAGTCCCATATTCCATCTTACAGAAGAGGCGTTTCTTCAACATTTTCTTAAAACTACACAAACTTGTTTACTGTCGTAAATATCCCGGCAGCTCATTTCACTCAATGTTATGTTAAGTATTTTCCCTGTCGGATGCTTTAACAGCTGTATATCAAGCGCCAAACAAACATAAGTTCAATTTACACATGCCGATTTTCTGTAGAGATACAACATTTTATCAACTTCCATGGCAGCATCATAGATCCTTATGACATATGACCAATTAATTGATTTAGAACGCTTTGTTCCAAAGGATTCTGGCCAGCATGGATAATACTTGGTATGAAAAGTTTACTCTTATTGTCAGCATGTCCTGTTGAGGTAAGCTGTATGCAAGAGAATCCTAACCTTGTGCTATTTATGAAATCCAAGATTGAATGTCAAAGCGAAAAACGGCAACACATCAAAGGGCCAGATTCTATAAACGGTGTCTAAGCGTGCCTACATTATTGGCAGCAATCCGCGCAGTTGTCAATCAATCACATGGCGCCATTTATAGAATCATGCCTAGCAGCACCTAAGTGGACATCGACATCAGTAGGGGGATAGTGTGGCGCAGTGGTTAAAGCTACGGCCCTGAGGTTGTGAGTTCAAACTCACACTGCTCCCTGTGTCCCTGGGCAAGTCACCTAATCCCCCCATTGTCCCAGGTACATTCACTTAACTGGGACAGACAGGGGGAAATGCTAGAGTACCTGAATAAATTCATGTAATCCATTCTGAGCTCCTTTGGAAGAATGGTATAGAAAACTAACTAAATAAAAAGTTATTCCACAATCTTTCTTGACATTTTTCATTTCAGTGATACAAATGCATCTAGTAAATGGGCACAAGTATAGGGAAACCAAGCCATTGTGACATCACCGATGAGGTTGGCTCTTAGGCATTGGTGGAATGAGGCATTATGACATCACAACGTGAGGGGCAGCTGAAAAGTTCTCAGCCGAACCAAGAAGGGAATGGGGAGAGTGTGGCACAGTGGTTAAAGCTACAGCCTCAGCATCCTGAAGTTATGGGTTCAAACCCACACTACTCCTTGTGACCATGGTCAAGTCACCTAATCCTCTCATTGTCCCAGGTACATTAGATAGATTGTAAGCCCACTGGGACAGACAGGAAAAATGCTTGAGTACCTGATTAAATTAATGTAAACTATTTTGAGCTCTCCTGGAAGAATAGTGTAGAAAATTTAATAAATAAATATGTGTCCTTGAGGTAGGCATTGGTATATTAGGTTTTACCTGGCCTAGTTCACAGATTTATAGATGAAAGCCATTTCACAATTGTTGCACAAAAGTCTTTATTTTTTATCACTTATTGTCACATCTTACCAAAATAGCCCAAGGTGTGTTACACCTAGCCCCCAATCCATGTACTTAACAATCCCCGCTCAAATAATTAAAAAAAAAAAAAAAAGTCAAACTCATATAATTTGGAAAAATGGAACAATTTAGAAAATGTGTAGGGAACAAATTGTATAATGAATAAGTGCCATAAAGATGCCCAAACTGACCACATGACCACTGGAGGGATAAGGCATGACACCTCCTTACTCCCCCAGTGATCATTGCCCCTCCCACCCTGCAAAGATATGACAGCTTCAGATGTTATGACCAGTCCTATTAGAGCAGTAAGCAGAACCATGGAGTAGCCTAGTGGTTTGTGCAGTGGACTAATGGGATTGAGGACCCAAGCCTAAATCCCACTCTAGTACACTTGTGGTGGAATATGTGAGCCCTCTAAAACCTACTTTACCTGCATATCTAATTGCAAGTTTATTATGAAATTTTGATTTATCACCTATTCAAAATTCTAAGCGATGTACAATTAATAAAAAATTACAGAGTTGGGGGAAACAACATAACTAACAAAAACTAATTCTACTAAACATATTAAAATTCAGCATATGCATACAAAGTCAAGGTTTCTATCATGTCTCCTCTAAGTCTTCGTTTCTCCCTGGAGAAGCGAAGACTTAGAGGAGACATGATAGAAACCTTCAAGATCCTGAAGGGCATAGAAAAAGTAGACAGGGACAGATTTTTCAAATTGAGGGGCACCACAAGTACAAGGGGGCACTCGGAGAAATTGAAAGGGGACAGGTTTAGAACAAACGCTAGGAAGTTCTTTTTCACTCAGAGGGTGGTGGATACATGGAACGCGCTTCCAGGGGCTTTTGTAGACAAGAAAACATTAAATGGTTTCAAAGAAGGTTTAGATAGATTCCTAGAAGAAAAAGGTATTGAGGGGTATAGATAGGTATAGACCATTGCTCAGGCAATGGGCCTGATGGGCCGCAGTGGGAGCGGACCGCTGGGCAGGATGGACCTATGGTCTGCCTCAGCGGAGGCAACTTCTTATGTTCTTATGTTCAAACATAAGGAGAGTTAGAGAAGAAATACAATTAGGTTGTAAAAGAAGCAATTAAGTAAAAAGAACATTGGGAAAGGGAAGAGACAAATTAGAAAATTGTGGAAAAAATTAAAGGCATAAGCAATTCATTTAATCCTTGAATGCATCTTTAAAAAGAAAACCCTTAAGTTTGCTCTTAAATTTTTCCAAAACCCTTTCTTCTCTTAAATAAATTGGAAGGGCATTCTAAGCTTGAGGGGCCGTAACTGAGAAGATAGATTGCCGCCATGTATATATAAAATTGGATATATCTGTGTGTGTGTGTGTGTATATGTATGTATGTTCCAGCATAACTCTGAAACGCATGGACAGATTTCAACCAAACTTGGTATACATATGCCTTACTATCTGGGAAAAAATACTGTGGGGTGGGAAGGGGGTGACATGTAATTATCAAAAACAACAGATATTAGTGTCAAACCCAGGGGTGGGCAACTCCAGTCTTTGAAGGTCGGAATCCAGTCGGGTTTTCAGGATTTCCCCAATGAATATGCATTGAAAGCAGTGCATGCAAATAGATCTCATGCATATTCATTGGGGAAATCCTGAAAACCCGACTGGATTCCGGCCCTCGAGGACCGGAGTCGCCCACCCCTGGTCTAACCCATAGTTTTCGGGCTCATTGAGATGAATACTGACCCCCCCCTGATGCTGTTTAAGTCCAAGTTCAGCCCCCATAGAGAGGGGCATTCGTGTGGGAAGGGGATGACGTGAAAATAATAAAAAATGACAGATATTAGTGCATAATCCATAGTTTTTGGGCTCCCTAAGATTAATATTGACACTCCCAATGACGTTTAAGTCCAAATACAGCCCCATAGAGAGGGCCATTCTTGCTGCTAAAAACGAAGATGTCCACGAAATAAACAGTCAAATACATCCCGTTTTACCAGGCATAATCACTGAATATATGTCTATCGAAACTGGAAGATGTTACAGCTATTTCATTATCCGAGTCGAGCTCCTTTTAGGTGATGACCCAGTATACAAATCCTAGTATTAGATATTCTGCGTGTACTTAAATTAATTGCTTTTAAATTTGGTTTTTAATGGTGTGGTCAATTACCCCTCTAATTAAACCAATTAAAACCAATTAAGTTTCATGTGGACTTCAGTTAGATGTTCTCAATTAGGGCTCCCAGTGGTGCCTAACATAGAAGGAAATTTTATAAATGAGGCCTAACTATGACCAGGATTCCTGCCATTGCTTAACAAACCCATTTCTATTTTGTTAAACTTCCTGTATCCATTAGATGGCAGACAAGCTGTATGTAATAACGAAGACCATGGATTGCAGTTGCCTTTGTAGGTGAAGGGGATGCTTCTGTACCTAACACACTAATGAAAAGGCTCTAATTCTTGTTGCTTGAGCTGTAGGATACATCATTACAGAAATAAGGAAAGTACAGATCTATGTATATATGTGTTTTTGATGTTTGTGGTAGAAAAGCTACCATCATTCTAGGTTTCTCTTTAGTCTGACATTCTCATTCTTAATTTACTTGATTATCTTTTTTAACCCACCAGTTTACGTTTGCTCCTTTGTGCCGCCAGCTCAGTATATAACATCTTGAGCCTTCAGTTGCAAGTAAGCAGTTTTTCTTTCCCTAATTTTAAATATCCTCCCCCCATCACAGCAGCTAAGAACATCCAGGGGCTAAGAACTGTAACTCCCTAAGAACTAAGCTAATGTGGACTCTATATCCGACCACTAGATGTCACCATTGAACTTTATCTGAGTCAGACTTATTAAGGCTTTTAGGAGGTGAGTGCATGTAGTGTGAGGAGGGGGGAAGTCGGTAAACAGCATGTTTACATTTGCATTTTCAAATATGCACTTTGCTATTTTGCCCTCTTGATATACAAATAGATGTCGAGTAATGCTTGTCTTGCAATTAGGCAATCTGCTTAGAATGGACTTGCCCTGCATAAACAGGCCACAATAATTTCTTATGGTGTTAAGTTCTTTAATATTTCCTGTTAATGCTGGAAATTATCTTAATCTGTTTCAGGCTTTCATGCTACACAGAGCTTTTCCTGATATTTGATCCAAAATATTAATTTTTGATGCCTTTCACTGGGCCCAAATCTAACAAGTCTTGTAGAAGAAAGAGGCCAGCATCCTTCTTTAACACTGTGGGGTTGAGTTTACTACTGACAGCCTCCCTGTGGATGATTCCTCATGAATACTGCAGTACACAGATTCTTCCTAAACAGAGTCAGTATTCTGCTTAAAGCTAAAATAAGTTTTCACTAACACCAACATTTTGTTATGTACACATATATGCGTGATTCTTTCTTTCCTATGAATGGAGCAAGCCAGGTCAGAAAAGGAAGAGTTTAAAAGTGTATGTTGAAGCAGCTGATTACATTTTGGACTAGCAAAGTGGATTTCTTCAGTCCCTCCTTGAAAAAATAACATCGATATACTATAACATCGATATACACTTATTTGTGTGCATGGTCATTTATGTGGCAACCTAAACTAAGGCAAACCAAGAGATAAGAAGACCAACCCCCTAATTCTATAAAAAGTGCACATAGGTTTGCCAGATTTTCCAATTGGAAAATCCGGACACCTAGACCCGCCCCCCCAGGACCGCCCAGTTCTGCCCATCCCCACCCTGTTAACACCCTAATCCCACCCCCAGTCCCACCCCTGCTGCCTGCTCTTATCGGACAGGGAGGACGTCCACGCATGCGCAGACGCCACGCAATGACTGCCCGACACGATTTGAGGAAGCTTTTCAAAACCTGGCAAAGTGGTCTGTGGTGATAGGTCTCTTCCAGTCACTCAAGTCACCCACTGGTCACCAGTTAATTCAGCTCTCCCAGTACCTTGGTCTCCATGGACCCACTGGTCACTGGACATTCCAGTTCTCCCAGTACCTGGGTCCCTGTGGACCTGCTGGTGACTGGTCAGTTTAGGTTTGAGCTTAATGGGGGTTAGGTGGGTGTCAGCATGAATCCCCCCCCCCCCAAGGGTCACTCTTAGTAGTTTCTGTTGCCAGGAATGCTCACTTGTTTTGCTGGGCTCTGGCTCTTGTCTGCAAGCTCCTGTTTCTCTCGGAGTGAGATCTGTTCCAACTTGACTCAACATGCAAAGGAGCTTTCTTCGCTTGGCCTGCTGGGAAGAGCTTATACCCAGCAGGTTTTAGCATAGGGCTTCTCCATGCAGCTTTCCCTCAGCCGCGAATGGGGTGATAGCAACTCTACCCCATCACAGGCACTAACTGGTTAAGTGCTGCTGAATATCAGCTGATATCCCCACACAAGCAATTTAACCAGTCAGGACTCAATTCTGGCTAGTTAAAATGCTTTGAATATTGACTCCTTACCTCTTTTAGCGGCATCAGAGGCCTCATTCCTTGCACGTTCATGCAATTAATGTTGCTCCTACCTTAATTAATTCTATTAATTTAAATTTCCTAGTCACAGTTTCTCTGCATGAACTCATTTATTTTTTGTTTCTTTGTTTTGCCAGCTTATCTTGACTAGCATGTATACTTCAGGGAGCGAGGGCTGTCTATTATGTTTGTCTGTAAAGCTCTGCATATGCCTTATAGCACTGTGCAAATAACAGTAATAATAATGAAAAGAAATAGCACAACCCTTCACTACAATTAACTATGACAACTAGGAAAGCAGGCAGAGCATACTAATCAAAGTTTTTCCAGTCCCCGTGTGGTGTGTGCATGCATTTGCGTTCTCTCTTTGTGTGCCTTTGGCCTGGAGAGCAGAGGGGAGGGGCAGGCTGGATGGCGCCGTACCCAAATATTGTCTTGCTAGGGAAAGAAGAATAAAATGAAGCAAAGTGTGATAAGACATTGACCATTAGATGCCACTTCAACAGATTTCAAAGGTTTCAGTTAACGGTTCAAGCGCCGGGTTCCACAAGCAATATGGTTGCTGTTTTAGTCGCCTGGAGCCTGCCTAGGTAGGCGCGACGCACAAGTAGAAGATTGGATTAGATTGTTTTATTATGTATGTTATGTATGCAATTATTATGGGCTCCTTTTACAAAGGTGCGTTAGGGCCTTAATGCGCGGAATAGCGCGCGCTAAATTGCCACGTGCGCTAGATGTTACCGCCTCCTCTTGAGCAGGCGGTAGTTTTTCAGGTAGCGCGCGCTATAGCACGCTCTAATCCGGTGCGTGCGCTAAAAACACTAGCGCACCTTTGTAAAAGTTATTTTTTTTTTAATTCAAGTTTTATTAGGATTTTATATACCGCCTATCAAGGTTATCTAAGCGGTTTTACAATCAGGTACTCAAGCATTTTCCCTGTCTGTCCCGGTGGGCTCACAATCTATCTAACGTATCTGGGGCTATGGAGGATTAAGTGACTTGCCCAGGATCACAAGGAGCAGCGCGGGGTTTGAACCCACAACCCCAGGGTGCTGAGGCTGTAGCTTCAACACTGCGCCACACTCCTCCCCTATGTATTATGTATGCTATTTTATTATGTATTTTGAAGTGTTACCTGCCTAGAATTGCAGAATACGCGGGCTATACATTTTTAAAATAAATATATAAATCCCAAAGTTTCACAGTAGAATTGACAACAAAGACAATCAACTACACGTCTGAATCATGAGGGAATTATTTCTAGTCCGTGTGTGTGTGTTGGTATATGTATGTTGGTTTTATGTTGATTTTTAATCTGAAAAAACACGATTATATCAGTGTATATTATCAAAAGCTTCACTGGCTTCCGTTTGAGGCTAGAGTGATATTTAAATTTGGATGTATTTGTTTTAAAGTTTTATTTGGTTTAGCACTGGCTTACCTTGTTTCTCATTTTAGTTTTTTTATTTTTAAGAAAAATATCCATAGATCTGGTTGGTTTTATTTTCCTTCAGCAAATGCATGTCGTTACAAAAAAATTTTGGATAGGACCTTAGCATTCCAAGCAGGATTAATGAATTCAAGTTTGAATCTTCTTGTTTCTCCATTTCTTACTTACTATCAATATCGAAAAGATCTTAAAACCCACTTATTTAAACAATATAATATACATTATTGATTTTCATATTATCATGTAGTTATAACGTACTTTTAATCTTTTTATCTATACTTATTTTAGTTTATATTGTGTTTTTTATTCATTAATTTTAATGCTTGTATTAGTTACTTAGAATTTTATTATATATGATATTATTATATTGTATGCTGAGTATCTATTGTGTAAACCGCTATGAACTGCTGGTTAGGCGGTATATAAAAATAAATTATTATTATTATTATAACTATGAGGATAGAGAAAAAAAGAGAAGTTTGAAATCAGCAATTCCCTAAATGTTATGTCCACCCCCCTCTTTGATTGTAAGCCTTGACGTAATGATAGGCGAGATATCAAATATACAATAAACTTGAAACTTGAATTATACCCTGGTATAAATACTGGTGCCCAGGTTAGGCGCACTGAGGGAGTATTCTATAATTATGTGCATAAGATTTTGGAATGTCCCAGCCACGCCCATGCTCCCTCCTTAGCCATATACACCAGAGAATGACACAGAGACAAAGCTTGTTCCCGCCCTGTCCTTGCAGGCTCCCTCTTCATCCCCATCCCGTCTCTGCAAGCTCTGTCCTCGTCCTCGCTCCGTCCCTGCAGACTCTCTCATTTGCACAAGCCTCGAACACTTATGGTTTTATATTTTAAATCTTTTTATTAAAGTTTAAAATGGGACATTATTCTGTACAACTTTAATAAATCTCAAATAGCCTTCCATGTTGATCTAGCTCTTCATGCACACGTAGGGCTGAATTCTGTAATGGGCTTCTAAAAGAGTTGAGCGTTTACTGCAGGTCAGTCACACATAGGCGCCCATTACAGAATCATGCTTAGCATAACTTAAAACTTAGGCGCCTGTAATATAGGCCAGGGTTTTAAAGGCCTACATTATAGCCACATAAGTCCTTGCAACGCCTAAGTATTTCTCCAGCCCCTACATTCGCCTACTTTTTTTTAGGTGTGAATGTCTCTTAGGGGTCCTTTTATCAAGCCGCGCAAGCGGGGTTAGCGTGTCGGATATTTTATCACGTGTTAGCCCCTGCGGCCGGCTAAAAAACTAATTCCTGCTCAATGCAGGCATTAGCGGCTAACGCGGCAGGCGTTTAACGCGCGGTATTACACGCATTAAACCCCTACCGCAGCTTGATAAAAGGACCCCTTAGTATGTTTGCTGACTGTATAGATCAGGTTCTTTTATTTATATATATATATATAAATGTATATATATACCGTATATATATATTTATTTATTATTATTTAATTGTATTTTTATAAACCGCTTGGACCAGTAAAATGAATGAGCGGTATAAGAAGATTAATAGTAAACCATAAACCATACTTTGGTGTTAGGCATCACTAGGCGCCATGCGATTGGCGCAATTCTACAAAAGATAGGCGCCTAGGAATCGCACCTAAGAGGATAGGTGCTCATCCCCCAATTAATTTTGAGCTCCTTTTGCAAAGCTGCGGTAGAGGTTTCTATCGCAGGCTGGCGAGGTAAATGATCTGATGCTTATAGAATTCCTGTGAGCATCAGAGCATTTACCACGCCTGCCTGCGGTAGAAACCTCTTCCACAGCTTTGTAAAAGCCAGTATAAGTTAGGCACCTATTTTATTTAGGTGACTATGTTTAGGTGCCTTTTATAGAATTTCCCCCTTTATTTATTAGCGTGTGTTAAATCCATTAGCACACCTTTAGTAAAAGGACCCCTGTATTAGATAATAATTCTAATTTCCAAATACCTATCTTTCCCCAGAATTGAAATCTGATAGAATACAAACACGTACGCTATGTTCCCAAAATAATGTGAGATTAGGCTGTTTGCACCTAAAATAGGAGGCATTATATTTAGCCAGAAAAAGAAGAATCTGTTCAGGAACATGTACGATAGCTGTCAGAGGTGAGAAATGAGGCATCTTTAAATGGGAAAGTGAATGGGTTTAATAAGCATCTGCTTGAGATTAACAAGCACCAGTCAGTGAGGATCTGCTCAATGGGACTGGGCGTGGTCTGGATGACTGTCAAATTTCTAATAGGAATAGTTTGGTAATTAGCCTCAAAAAAGGGTGAAACAAATCCAGCTAGGTCAGATTGGGGTAGGGTTGCCAGATTTTCCAATTAGAAAATCTGGACCCGCTAGACCCGCCCCCCCAACCCCCTTCCAGTTCCGCCCTAATCCCACCTCCAGTCCTGCCCTAACCCCACCCCCCCATTGCCTGCTCTTGTCGGGCAGGGGGGAAGTCCACGCATGCGCGGTTGCCACGCAATGAAGTTACGTGCGTGTGAGTGCGATGTTATTGCGTGGCAGCCACCCATGCACGGACTTCCTCCCTGCCCGACATGATTTTAGGAGGCTTTTCAAAACCCAGACAGACCTCCAGACTTGTCCTCAAAAAGGAGAATATGTCCGAGGAAATCCAGACATCTGGTAACCAATGTTCCCTCTAATTTTTCATAGGCTGTGTGCGCAAAAAATTTCATCTGTGTGCATTTTAAAGAAAAACTAAATTTGTGTGCGCTATAAAAATGATTGCCAGAGGGTCCGGAGTTCAGTTATGGGAATTTATGGGCTAGTCTTTGAGTTTAGTCTGAATTAACGAAAACACAATGTAATTTTAGTTACACTTTATGTTAGTTACACTTTATGTAACATAAAGTCTCATTTCAATAAACATAAATTATGTTTCATTGAAATGTTTCATAAATAAGGTATCATTGTACTTTATACTTAAAATTTAGAAAATAACAGCTATTTAGTTTTCAAAGTTTTTCCCTGCGATCTTTCATATTTATCCAGTCCGAATAAATTCTGTCAAGATCTGTTGAGCCTCCATCTTGAAGGTGACTCTTAACACGCATCAGCATTTCCAAGTGCTCTAAATGTAAATGATTCCTTTTAGTCTTCAAATTGTTTATTAGACTACAACCACGCTCACAATCTGAACTAGATGCTAAGAATGTGGCACCAATGTCCATCAATTTTGCTAAATCTGCAAATTGATCATTCTGAAATGCAAATTTCGGCATATCTGGAAAGCTGTTTATCAGATTGCTTTTGATTTTTTCTGCAACAACGAATTTAAAGTCATTTTATTGCTGAATAATAACACTTTCCTCCGGAAGAAATTGTTTATACTTTAAACAAAGAGATCTGATATGTCCATTTCCGAAGTCAAAGTCGCATTGTGATATTGCTGTACAGTCAAAAGCAGACCATTCCTCAACTTCATTTTCAGGAAATCTTTCACCCAGATACAAACATAGGATGTTACATAGAAACATAGAAAGATGACGGCAGATAAGGGCTATAGCCCATCAAGTCTGCCCACTCTATTGACCCACCCCTTTAAGTCTACTGACCCCCTTAATCATACAGCCACTCTACTGACCTGCTCCTTCAAGTCTATACCCTAGCGACCTTATTCCTTGACTTGACCCTTGTAGGGAACCCACATAGGTATCCCATTTATTCTTAAAGTCTGGGATGCTGCTTGCCTCAATCACCTGCACTGGAATCTTGTTCCAATGCTCAATTACTCTTTCCGTGAAGAAGTACTTCCTGGCGTCTCCACGAAACTTTCCTCCCCTGAGTTTGAGTGGATGTCCCCTTGTGGTCGAGTGTCTTTTGAGAAAAAAGATATCATCTTCCACCTCGACACGTCCCGTGATGTACTTAAATGTCTCAATCATGTCTCCCCTTTCCCTACGCTCTTCGAGGGTGTAGAGCTGAAGTTTGTTCAGTCTTTCTTCGTACGTGAGACCCTTGAGCCCCGAGACCATCCTGGTGGCCATCCGCTGAACCGATTCAATTCTGAGCACATCTTTACAGTAGTGTGGCCTCTAGAATTGCACACAGTATTCCAGATGAGGTCTCACCATGGCTCTGTACAATGGCATTATGACTCCTGCTGACGAAGCTTCTCTTGATACAACCTATCATCTGCCGTGCCTTAGAAGAAGCCTTCTCCACTTGAGTGGCAGTTTTCATGTCTGCACTGATGATTACTCCTAAATCTCGTTCTGCTGTAGTCCTGGTTAAAGTTTCTCTATTCAAGGTGTAGGCTTTGCATGGATTACCGCTTCCGAGATGCATGACCTTACATTTCTTGGCGTTGAAACCCAGTTGCCAGGTCGAGGACCAACTTTCTAATGTACGGAGGTCATGCGCCAAAGTATCCTGTAGATTGCAGTCGCTTACTATATTGCATAGTTTGACATCATCGGCGAATAAGGTTACCTTACCTTGAAGCCCCTGAGTCAGATCCCCTATAAATATGTTGAAGAGGAGTGGGCCCAGGACTGAGCCCTGCGGCACTCCGCTGGTCACCTCTGATGTTTTAGAGAGGGTACCGTTAACCATCACCCTCTGAAGTCTGCCACTCAGCCAGTCATTAACTCATGCAGTCAGTTTCTCTCCTAACCCCATTGATTCCATCTTGTTCAGCAGCCTGCAATGTGGGACGCTGTCAAAAGCCTTGCTGAAGTCCAGGTATACGATGTCCAAGGACTCTCCCAAGTCCAGCCTTCTTGTCACCCAGTCAAAGAAGCTGATGAGATTGGATTGGCAGGACCTACCCTTGGTGAATCCATGTTGACTGGGATCCCGGAGACTCCCCTCATTCAAGATCGCATCTAGTTTATGCTTAATTAGTGTTTCCATGAGTTTACACACTATTGAAGTGAGGCTCAGTGGTCTATAGTTCGCAGCCTCTGCCTTGCAACCCTTTTTATGCAGAGGAACGACGTTAGCTGTTTTCCAGTCCAGAGGAACTTTCCCCGTACTTAGTGAGAGATTGAAGAGCACGGCCAACGGTTCCGCCAGAACATCTCTCAATTCTCTGAGCACTCTTGGGTGTAAATTGTCCGGTCCCATGGCCTTGTTCACCTTGAGCCTTGTCAGTTCGCTGTAGACGTCTCCTGATGTGAACTCAAAATTCAGAAAGGGTCTTCCGCATTTTGTTTTGCCTTTAACTGTGGTCTGTGTCCCGGTGCCTCGCAGGTGAAGACTGAGCAGAAGTATTCATTTAGTAGTTCGGCTTTTTCGGAATCCGCTACCGCGTAGTTTCCATCCGGTTGTCTAAGGCGTACTATCCCGTCCGTGTTCCTTTTCCTATCACTAATATACCTGAAGAAGGATTTGTCCCCTTCCTTAATGTTTTTTGCCAGAGTTTCTTCCATTCGAAGTTTGGCCTCCCTAACTGCCATTTTGACCGCTGCAGACCTGGTCCTATATTCTACTTTAGCTTCTCTTTTCTGCGTACGCTTGTAGGAAAGAAATGCTTTTTTCTTCTCCTTAACGAGCTGCGAGATCTCCTTAGTGAGCCATTGGGGTTTATTGTTTCTTTGCCTTTTGTCTACTAATTTTATGTAGCGACTAGTTGCTTCGTGTATGGATGATTTCAGGGACGACCACATAGCTTCCACATTGCCAGTCTCGGCTTGGTCCTGCAGCGTCTGATGAAGCGTTGATGAAGGTTAATATGGAATTAGTATCCACTGAAACTTTTTCTTCAATCCTCATCCTGTTGTCAAGAAGACTGTTGACTTTATCACTCCACTTAACCTTGTCGCCTAAGTTGCATTCGAAGTTTGTTCAATTTACCCTGTGGAAGATGATAAGCTTCCAATGGTGTCAAACCACATTTTTGAAATGCCATGGTTAAGGAAGCCAGTTCTGATAAGACATCATTCAAAACTTCAAGTGTAATATGAAATTGTTCACTGTTCAGCTTCTTGTAGCAGCACTTTGCAAAAGGATCATTATCTTTGTCTTCTTCAAAATATTTTAACAGGGGATCATAATTTCGAATAATTGCTTTAAGTGCAAAGTGTCTAAATAACCAGCTCACTTCATTCAGAGGTCTGAAAGCAATTGATTCACATTCAGATGCATCTGCTATTTCTTGAAATTGCATAGTTTAGTAGAAGACCGACAGAACACTGTGTACACAGTTCTCAATACAGTTTCTACTTCTTTCATCAATTTTACTTCTTTCCATGAATCAGAAAGTCCCAAATCTTCCCGATGTGCAACACAATGTTGCTGCACTAAATGTGGAATGTCTTTTCTCAGGTGTGCTGCAACACCATCTATTTTGCCCAACATAACAGAGGCACCATCAGAGGTGAACATAACCATTTTATTCAGGTCAAGTTCATGTTTCCTATAGAATTCCCTAATTGCTGTTACTATTGATGTAGCATCACATGCTTCCAACTGTAGCATCCCACCAAATGATGCCCTATACTCATTTGAATTGACTGGCCGATACTTAAAGTAGAGTATTAAGTACTTGTTAACAGAAATGTCTGTGCTTTCATCAACAGTTAACGTATGATAGATACGTTGCTAATTTAATGTCTGCCATACGATCATCTTGCATGATGCCATTGATAATTCCAAGAAATTCAAATGCATAGTTTTTGCTTCTCCAGCTATCAGGTATACTAACATACTTCGCCATGTGCTCATTGATATCTTGAACAGAGAGCATTGAGATATTCATCTTAATGGTCAGCACAACACTGTCGACAAGAACCTTAATTTCATCAAGACTGGAACGCTTCCGTTCATTTCTAATTTGCCTATTTTCTCTTTTGGTTGGGCTTTCAAGCAACATGTTAACCAGTCCCCCTCTTAAATTCGGATTTTTACTTCTGAGTTTCCTAATACTGTCGGTATGAGATTTACTTGATAGATGGCATTTCAGAAAGTCCAGTTTCCAAACATCATCCCATATTTTTCCAGTAGAGAATTTTCCAATTGCTTTGGCATCTCGACAATAACAACACACAACTCCATCGTCTTCGTCATAGGTAAATATTTCACACAGTTGAACACGCATTGCATTTCGAGATTCCGGTGTCTCCGTTTCAACAATTTCTTCAAGCCATTCAGATCTAAAAGCTGTTGCAGCTCTCTTGCATTTTACACTTTTCACCATTCGCGGTTTAGACATTTTAAGAGTTATATCTAGTTGCAATTTAATAAACGAATACAGTTATATAACCGCAGTACCACGCTGCACACTACGATTCCACGAAATAAACAATATGGCGGAACTTCAGGAAGTCAAAGAATCGGAAGTGTTTCATATCCTATGGGCCATAGGCTATGGCCCTATGGGGCACGTGAAGTGTCAAGTTCAACTGCCAAAGATAACGGAATCAAGTGAATGACTTAAAATTTATATTATAGCGCTTCAATAAATGTGATAAATGGGAAATCGGAACAGCTGGTCTTCTGCAACATTTCATTTTAGCAATGAAAATCATTTTAGGCAAAAATTTATTTTTTTGTGCAAGCTATTTTAATTTGTGTGTGAGAGTTTGGCAAGTTGTGCGCGTGCACACAAGCGCACAGCTTAGAGGGAACAGTGCTGGTAACCCTAGATTGGGGCTCATTATCAAAAAAAGATAAATGTCCAAAATGGGGCATAAAGGGGCAGATGGACATTTATCTCACCAAACCCTTTTCAATTTGCTATTTTTGAAACCTATATTCTAGATGTTCTATGCTGTTCATCTGCAGTTTGTCTAAATCTCAAGGCGGCGTGTTAGAGGCATGGTGTTGGCGGGACTAGGGCGGGCTTATGACTTGGACATCTTTCTGCCATAATCGAACATTTTAAGAATATATCTGGGGCTAGACCTGTTTTAATAATGAACAAGTGCTAAAATGGTGCCCAAATTCACTAGATGACCACGGAAGTTTCCAAGATTCTATATTCTTTGATATACTGTTTATCAAAACAGGTACCTAAACGGTTTACACTGAAATAAGTCTAAAAAATATATAAAAAAAAATAATAATAAAAAAGGAATGTATGACAAACTGACATACTGGAAACAAAGAGGCGGAGGGACGAGGTAAGTTAATAAATACATTAAGATTGAAAATGGAGTTGTTTGCGAGTAACGCAGTTTGCGAGTGTTCTGCAAGACGAGCAAAACACTCCTGCAAATCGTACCTCGCAAAACGAGCACCGTCCAGATAAACGAGCTCTCCGCTCCCCAATTAAGATGTCCGCCGTCCTGATAAATGACTGCGTACACACGTGTTACGTGTAAGCACACACAATGTTGATGAGCGCTGCGCCGTGCTCATCGACGTTGTGCGTGCTTACACATGATGCGCGCATACACGATCGTTTATCAGAACGGCGGATGGCTTAATTCGGAAGATGAGAGCTCGGCAGCGGGACCTGAGCCTGAGCTGGCAGACGGTAGAGGCATCACCCTGAAGCGTGGGGGGGGGGGGGCAGCTGTACGGGGACCACCCTAGGGTTGCCATCGCCTGGCCACCTGAAGGAAGTCACCCTGCTAAAGGGGCTGCGGCACGCGGGCATCATCCAGGCAGGTACCCATCCCTGAGCCACCATAGCAAACCTTTTGGGTTGTGGAACAAATCGTCTTGAGTTTCCTTTTTTGCCCATGGGGAAATTTGTTTTGCTATACGAGCGCTTTGGATTACGAGCATGCTTCTGGAATGATTTATGCTCGTAAACCAAGGTACCACTGTATATATGTTGTATTCTGGTAAGAAATCTTTTAATTTTCTGAATGCTAAATCAAAAGAGCATGTCAATGTTATTGTTCAAAGGATACATGTATTTGGAGATACCTTTGTATTCAGTAATATTAAGTAACTTAGGGCCTGATTCACTAACCTGCCCGATCCGTGGCAGACCAACTTTAGAGAATGACACGGTGACAAAATTCATCACCGTTCCCGTCCCCGCGGATAACCACGGTAAACCATCTTCATGTCATTCTTTAAGGAGAGAGGGAAGAATCAGAGTATGAATGGCCACAACCACTGACCCGCAAGCTTTGCTTTGAAGAATGCTAGTGTAGAAGGACTGAGGTTGAAACAGACACTACAGAATGACAGTCTCTGGTATCCAGAGCAGATATTGTGATGTCATAATGCCTCATTCCACCAGTGCCTAAGAGCCAATCACATCAGTGATGTCACAATGGCTTCATTATCCTTGACTCAGAGAATCAGAGTATGAATGGCCACAACCACTGACCCTCAAGCTTTGCTTTGAAGAATGCTGGTGTAGAAGGACTGAGGCTGAAATAGACACTAAAAAAATGAATTGGGATTATTTCCCGCGGTTTTCCGCGGGGATGGGAACGGTGATGAATTTTGTCACCGTGTCATTCTCTACGAACCGATCCACAATGGGTCAGGATGCAAATGGGGGTGATCGGAGGAACGCCCCCTACCGGCCACACAGATCGCTAGTGAGTGATCCTGAAGAAGTTTTCTTCTTTGCCTGTAGATGGTCTGCGCATGCTCTCCGCGAAGTAAGAGCTGCGATATTTACTTTACTTTTTTTTTTAACTTTTTTACTTTACTTCATGAGCCTGTGGTTTTAACCCACTTTAAACCACTGCTTGGGGAAGGGCAGGAGAGTCGGGGTGGCGGGTCGGGGAGTCTTGTCATTCGTCAGGTGCACAGGGAGACGTGGAAGTACAGAGACGGGGGAGAAAGACACTGTATGGGGAGGCAGAGAGAGAGAGAGTCGGGGAGGCAGAGAGCAGGTTTGGGGCGGCAGAGAGCACCAGAGGTTCGGGGAGGCAGAGAGCAGGTCGCACCTTTCGGGGCAGAGAACAGAGCAGCAGAGATGCAGGGGGCTTTTTTCGATGGTTGGATGGGCTGCAGTGCTGGGATTTCAGGGCGAGAACAGTCGGAATGGATGTGAGCGACTGGTCCCGAGCCGTCGCTTCTTCTGTTGATCGGCCAGCCCCGTCGGTGACCCCAGATTTGTTTAGTGAATCTCTGTCTGCCTACTTTGCATGCCGTTTCCCCTCATTTGCATGCACGGATCGGAATCGGATTGGCACAGAGGTTAGTGAATCGGGTCGGAGGAAACTTGGGTCGCAAAGGGGTCGCAAACCGATCGGTACATGATCGGTTTGCATAGTGAATCTAGCCCATAATTTTATTTTTCCTGAGTCCACCATTTGCTTCAAGGCGAGAGGAATTGGAAACTCTGTTGCAGTCTACTGTAGACCTGAACAAAGCTTATTAGTTGTTGTTTTTTCTTGACACTTCTTGTAGATCTGATAAATTGATTCTAGCTGTGAAACAGGAGGAGTGAAGAATCTGTTCAAAATCTCTATTATGTGAAGCCCTGGTTCAAAGGGAGGTGTGAATCAACAATATGCCATTGCTTTATCAGGTTATCACTTTCTTTTGTAAACTCAGAAATAGAAAAATCAAGAATTACAGGCTGGAGACTACATAAACATGATTAACTCGGTGGACATTTTCCCATCATTCACTGAGTTACTCTGGTGTTGCAAAAACGAATTTCTGCTTATTATAAGGTTCTCTTTAATGCTATTATTCCACATAGACTGAAATTTGGGGAAACGGTGTGCGTTTGGGGGGGGGGGGCAGGGGGCAAAGCTAAAATAATCAATCACCATCACTGCCTTCTCATAAATGAAACTCCAACACTTGGGAAAGACTCTCGCTGCTCTCTGTGCGTCACCTGCTCAGTGGGTCGTAAATAAATCAAGTGCATGGATCTGAAGCAAACTTTGTGAAACCTGGCAAAAAAAAAAAAAAAATAACATTTTGTTTTGAAAAGAAACGAGTCTTTTCAAATGCCTTTTGTGCTTTTGCCCAAGGGGAAAAAAAAACTACCAGTATCCCTGCTCCCCACCAGTTCCTTCCCCAACTAGGCACTAGAACACGGGTGGTCAACCATGATCCTCCAGGGCCACAACCCAATTGGGAGGGTTTCCAAGATTTACACAATGATTATGCATGAGATCTATTTACATACGTTGGAAGCAGTGCATGCAAATTGATCTCGTGCATAATTCATTGCGGAAATTGTGACATTTAAACTGGATTTTGGACCTCAAGGACTGTGGTTGCCTAGCCCTATACTAGAACAAACCTCAGTTTTACTGATACAGTGTAAATCAGTGTGTGTGTGTGTGTGGGGGGGGGGAAGGTGTAGTGGTTAAAGCAGCAGCAGAGAACCAGGGAAGCTAGGGTTCAAATTCTCCCACTGATGTTCCTTGTGACCTTGGACAAGTCTCCTTGACCTCAACTGCCTTGGATGTGAGACCTAGGACCCATTTAATTAAAGCTATATTCCCATGCTATGTCTGTGGGAAAAGCCTTAAGCCCCCTTTTACAAAGCTGCGGTAGAGGTTTCTGCCATGCCCACTCCCTCCTGCCACCATATGCCCCTCCCTGCACTGATCTGATATGGCAGGAGGGATGCCCAATCCTTCCTGCTGTCGGGCCCCCCCCACCCCGCCGTCGGGTCAGGTCGGCTCCCCATCACCTTCCCCATACCTTTAAATTGGGAGCAGGAGGGGTACTCAGTCCCTCCTACTCCTCCATCGGCTACTCTCTGTGCAGTGTGGGCCTTAGGTCCCTCCCCAGTGCATCATGTGATGCACGGGGAGGGGCCTAAGGCCCTGATTGGCTCAGGTGCCTCGGGCTTCTCCCTTGGGAGGAGTCTGAGGCACCTGAGCCAGTCAGGGACTTCCTTAGGGAGGAGCCTAAGGAACTTCCTGATTGGCCAAAACAATACATGCAAAATATCTGTGCCATTAAAAAAATCCTTTAAAAAAAAAACATCAACCTATCGGTAACACAGTTACCAACAGGTCTACAGCAGTCAGGTTTTAGGATTGTAAAACCCGATGCAAAATAGCCAAGCAAATATTAGTGAATCAATCGCTTGGCTGTTTTGCATGGGGTTTTGCAAATTTGCATGGCCGGATTGGAAAATGGGCGATCGAGGGGAAAAACATGTGGTGGGCCATTTTGTGAATTGGGTCGGTTATAGCTAAACCTGTAAAAAAACAACAACAAAAAAACAGGTTTAGCGACGATCGCTGACTTTAGTGAATTGGGTGATATATCTTTTTGAATACAAGCTGTCCATTGATTCAAATTAAAGACTTGGCATTTTGTACATCACTTCTGCAGTTTTTCTTTTTTGTTCGTTGCCTAACTTTGAATGACAGGAGGTAGGTTCCACTTTTCTAGGTGCCTACTGATTTTAAGTGCCATTTATGGAATCTACCCCAAAATGCATAGTGCCTCTACCTGCTCTGTGCATGCATTAATCTGACAGAAGAAAGCAAAACTTTAGATGAATTGCAAAGAAATATATATTGGTACCAGATCCCGGTATGTGTCACATTTGGAAAACTGTATTGAAAAATCCTACACTGTAATTATGCCAAATTTAATCTGTACACTGTTTAAGTATGCCAAATTAGGATAAAACTTGCATCGGAAAACTTGCACTATAAGGATAATCATGTCAAACTGTAAACTGTATATTATGGGGCTCATAATAAAAAAAAAAAGTCTAAAAACTGGCCTAAATGGCTACTTGGACGATCAAAAAGCCAGATCGTCTAAGTACCCATAACCAAAGCTTGTTTTAGATGTATCTAAAACCAGCTTAGGCCTTTCCCCTGCCTCTAAACGCATAGAGCGAAAAGAGGCGTTTTTAGAGGAGGGGAAAGGGCAGGAGGTGGGCCGACCTATACCTAGGCGTGCAGCAGGTATAACCAAAACTTTAGGCAGGTTGAATAGTCGGCACTTATACGTTTTGACTTAGACCAAGACAAAACAGGTATAAGTGCCGAAAAAGGGCCCACTGAGCTTTGTGCTGGCGCAATCAGCTCAGCAGCCCGGCAACCTACCTACCCCCCACCGCAACCATCGTGGCAGGAGAGATGCCTCATCTCCCCTGCCGCAATAGCGATACCACCAAGTGCTGCCAAATGCGGCACTTGGGATCAATAAAGTGGCAGGAGAAATAAAGCATCTCTCCTGCAGCGATCCACCCCTCCCCCAACACAATCCGGGCAGGAGGGAGCTCAACCCCTCCTGCCCCGTGACACCCTCCCGACAAAAATCCGGGCAGGAGGGAGCCCAACCCCTCCTGCCCAGCAACCCCCCTACTCCCGACAATGATCCGGGCAGGAGGGAGTCCAAGCTCTCCTGCCCGGCGACACCCCCTACCCCCGACAAATATCTGGGCAGGAGGGAGCCCAAGCCCTCCTGCCCGGCGACACCCCCCCCCAACAACGATCCGGGCAGGAGGGAGCCCAACCCCTCTTGCCCAGGTGACCCCCCTCCCCCAATAAGATCTGGGCAAGAGGGATCCCAGGTCCTCCTGCCCCGACACAGTCCCACACGACTGCCCCCCCTGAAGCCCTGATCAGCCCTCTTGTCGGGGGAGGGGAGGATTCTGTAACCGATGTTGTTTTTGACAGACACCGGTTACAGAATCCAGCTTTTAGGCGAAGGACTGGCCCCTCCTTCGCCTAAAAGCCCTTGTTTTGGGCATTTGAGATTTAGGCTTTTATTAGGTTGATTATATGGCGTAAGTTTAGACATAGTGATGGTCTGGGTGTTTAAACAGCTGAATATAGAGGCAGGCCATTATAAAAAAAAACCCTCCTTTTGGACGTTTTTTTTTTGATAATGGACATTTTACCTGCTTCTACTTTCAACGTTTAAGGCCTTAGGCCAAAAAGAGACTTAGACGGTTTTTTAAATTATTATTATGCCCCTCCATGTATATTAATATTAGACCCCTAGCATGTGTCAAGTTAGGATGAAAACTTGTATCGTAAACTTGTACTGAAATGATGGCAAATCCAGTGCTAATTGTAACCTGTTAACTGTATATTATGCATGTTTAACCTGTAACCTATTCTCAGCCCTTTGGGAGAAATCAGGATAGAAAACAAATTTAATTAAATGTATTTAAATCCATCATTTGCAATTTGTTTGATTTTTATTTCTTATGGAATAATAAAGAAAATTTGAATGATGTACCTAGGCTTAGGCTACAGCAGGGGTAGGGAACTCCGGTCCTCGAGAGCCGTATCCAGTCGGGTTTTCAGGATTTCCCCAATGAATATGCATGAGATCTATTTGCATGCACTGCTTTCAATGCATATTCATTGGGGAAATCCTGAAAACCTGACTGGAATACGGCTCTCGAGGACCGGAGTTCCCTACCCCTGGGCTACAGGTATTCCCCAAACAAAATATTGATTTTTACCTATTACTGGGTCAGACTAAAGTCCTTCAAGTCTAGCACCCTGTCTCTGACAGTGCTTGTATGTCCCAATTTGCATCAAAAACTCAACAGATTCTTAAAACGGTCAACTTGCAGGCCTCTAATGATGAGTTAGATGTGTAGACCCTTCTCATCATGTTTAAAAGAAAATTTATGGTCTGTCTCTGTCTAAGAAATCAATCCCTTAATTAATTCAAATCCTTCCACTGCTTTTATAGTCCTGTGATTTGCATATTCATACAAACAATATTGATCCACAGTTGCTTGAGAATACCGCAGTTGGATTTTTTCAGCTCATTAATTAAATTGGTGTTTGCACATATTCTGAGCCATGCAAATAGCCCAGTATATGGAGCCACCTGAAACCTAATTTACATACATCATCTAGGTGGTAAAAAGGATGTCCAAATTTGGACAGTTACAGTAATTAGACTATTTTACAAAAGGCTCACTAAACCTGGATCCTTCTGCAAAATAACTGTACAGATGCAGGAAGTACAAGTGTTAAGTTTCAGCATGTATAACGAGAGCACGTATTTAGAAATAAACATATTCAAAAGAGACGGAGCATTACTTGGAACTTTACACATAAAAATGCCAACACTTACTCATGCAATTTGTGTTTTTAGGTGGTTTAAGACACCAGAGAGATTGCCCCTCAATCTCTTAAAGCCCAAGTTCAAAATGAGCAATTAAGGCTAGATTCTGTGAGCTAAGTATAGGGCAGTCAAGCCATTGTGACATCATTGATGAGGTTGGCTCTTAGGCATTGGTGGAATGAGACATCATGACATCACAATCTCAGCTCTGAAATGTTGCTACTCTTTGGGTTTCTGCCAGGAACTTGGGACCTGGGTTGGCCATTGTTGGAAAAAAGGATACTGGGCTTGATGCACCTTATGTCTGTCCCAATACGGCGATTCTTATGTTCTTACTGTATTTCTTTGCACCTCCTCTGAATTTTGCAGAAGGGAAGCCTTGGTCTTCTATGAAGCCTTGGTGTTCTATGAAGCTTTAAAAAAGAAATGCAAAAACAAAAAGCCATATCAGGCAGCAGTCACTCATTAAATGTTTTCTTGCCCTCTTCATTGCTAAGAGTTAGCAAGAACTTTGGAAGGCTGTTGGCATATATCAGCTTGGATGGCTGGAATAAGCATACTGAACACTCCATTTTATTTCCACATAATTGAAGCCAGAGCCCTGTTATAATGAAGGGAACTCCACCAATAATATATATCCCTCTCTGGCTTAGAGAAACATATATTAAAGAACTATTAATTTGGGGAAAGTTAGCTCGCTTGATTAAAACAGCTCATTAAATATCATGAACTAAGACGCTCAACATTTATAAGCAAACTGAAAGTTTATTTAAGCATTAAAAACCATGCAATTAGGGCAGTTACAGATAGGACCTATAAGCAAAAATAAAAGAATACTGTACACTCGACAAAATTTCTCTAAGGTTAAATTATTAAAGCTACTCACAAAGGCTGGTAGAAAAAGTCCTTAAATGGCTGCCCTGTAGGCCAGAAAGTACATGTTTGCAGAAAAGCACCTGTTGAAGTTGTAGAGATAGTGATGTGGCAGCATGGTGATCCAGGAAAAAGAGACTGAAGGCCAAATGGTATCAATGCTTTATAGAGGTGTGTGTGTGGGTTCCAGGATGCATCAAAACTCAGGGGCAGTCTCTAGCATCATATCCAGTCATAGAGCAGTGCATCACAGAGCAGGGCAGTCTTGTCATTGGTGATGTCATCTGATTAGATTGTCTTGCAGACTGTGGGCAGGGGAACTGCACATCCAGCCATGCTTTGTGTATTCTGTCTGAGCTGCATCTGTCTGGCCATGTCTTTTGTCCTTTTACTGGCACACCCAGTCATGCTTTTGTAATAGGTGCTTTTAGCACGGCACCTGGATAAGATGGCTGGGGGCAGGCCTCAAAACTTCTTTTTAGTTTAAGTAATTTCAAGCAAACTTGAATAATGTACATCCAACAACTAAATGTAATAATTGGGAATAAAAGCACACATTCTACTACAGATGCAATTACTATAATAAACTATATACAAAATACTTATCAAACCTTGAAAGAAAGGAAGAGAAAGAAAAAAAGGGGGAGGGGAAAAGAGAGGCCAATTTGTGTACAGAGTGTAGTGTTTAGTATAAAGAGAGACCATTTTGTGTAAGGAGTGTGGTCACGCTACACCCCTACTCTTTTAATATCAGGGGTGGAAATTCATAAGACTAGTCACATTTGCAGGGGGGAGCAGCTAGGCTTTGATTGCTGCATGTCCTACCATCTTTTGGATCAGTGGAAGTGGCAGAATGTTGACTCAAAATATGCACATAAACATTTGCTATGAGTCAGTGTGCGCATGCCAGGGCATAATCAGTTCTGCTGCTAAGTTACCCCCCTCCCCCTCTTACTTTTTCAAAGCCGTAGCGTAGATTTTAGTGCTGGCCGTGGTGGTAACAGCTCAGAAACTCAGGAACTCTGAGCATCAGAGCTGTTACCATCGCGGCCAGTGTACAAACCTGCGCTACGATTTTGTAAAAAAAAAAAAAAAAAAAGGGGGTTGGGGTTAGTTACAATAGATATTTGGGTTGATGCTTATACTTTTTGGTGAAGGATATTTATGTATGCTTTATGTAGAATTTAAGAAATTCTATGGCCATACATATTCTAAGATGAATTTCTTTTTGAAACTGAATGCTTGGATACTATCAGATCAAGGAATAGAGAGGTAGGAGCAGGGCAGGATTAATTTGTCGAGGGCCCCTAGACACACAAGTACACTGGGCCACCTGCCCTGCCCCACCCCACCATGTGCCCAGGCGGAAACAGGAAGCTGCCAGAGGGAAGCTTTGGGCGAGCAGCACCTCTTACAAAATTACAGTTCCCGTTGACTTTCTTACCCACGTTGCTTACTTGTCTTACTTTTCGTCGATGGGGGGGGGGCCGCATTGCTGATCGGGGGGGGCCCACATTGCTGATCGTGGGGGGGCCCGCATTGCCGATTGGGGGGCCTGCGTTGCTGATCGATGCTGGAGGGGCCCATCATCGTTTGGAAAAAACAATGTTGATGCCCTCCTTCATCGGGCCCCTCTGACCATTTCGGGCCCTAGGCACATGCCTACTGGGCCTATTGGTTAATCCTGCCTTGGGTAGGAGAGGAATGGGACGATGACTGGAATGGTAGTGGGAAGTGCCAGTGTAACATCTGTCAGGGCTAAAAATAAAGAAAAATTAAAAGAGCCTGCGTTTACACCTCTGAAGTTTGCTACTCAGCTATGTACCGTGTGTTAAAAATTGTATGATTACAAGAAAAGACATTTGGAGCTCCTTTTACAAAGGCGTGTTAGGGCCTTAACGCGCAGAATAGGGCACGCTAAAATGCTGCGCACGTTAGCCGCTACCGCCTCCTTTTAAGCAGGCGGTAATTTTTCAGCTAGCGTGCGCTATATAGCACGTGCTAATCTTGTGCGTGCGCTAAAAACGCTAGCGCACATCAGTAAAAGGAGCCCTTGGTTTGTTCTTATAAATGGATTTCCAGAAATGGATGTTATCGGGTTCTCTGCAGATCTTATCGTCTCCCTCTTTCCAGATGGGAGCCTGGTCTTGAGACACCTATAGCCGAAAAGCAGCCATTTACATTTTAAACCTCCTGACAGAAAACACAGATATTTTAAGCATAAATAAGAATACACAATGAGGATAACTCTGCAAGTGCCAATCTGTTGCCATCATGAAGCACAGAGATGCTGAATAATTCCTGGTTTTACAGCGTTGGAAATATTTACACAGCCTATTACAGTGAAATGTTTCGCCAATATTAATTTACTAGTTTCTATTGACATTGGTATGAAGGTATAGACGACTACAGCCTCTTCATTACTAATAATGAAAATATGTTAATTTGCATTCTGCATAATTCTATTCTATTACTTTGTATATCCACATCACATCTGTTTTCTACTTTGGCTATTGTTTCCAATAATTAGACTCATGTACAAGAAGAGTTTTATATAACTGGAGGTCATGCCAAAGACTCTCTTGACTTCTAGTCAGCAATTGTTAATACTGTCTGTAGTGCAAAGCCAAAGAGAGATGAGCAGCTGCATACAGAAAAGTAATCCAGGCAAATTTGGACAAAAATGGCTGCCCTATGCAGATTAGGTGGCTAAATGAAGAGTTGGGTTCATTTAGGAAGCTGCTTAGAGCTTACGGGGCTCGTTTTCAATAAAACGCAGACGTCCAAAAGACAACATAAACCGGCACTTGGATGTCCTAATCGCCAGGAGGTCCAGGTGCCAATTTTTTGATACCCATTTTCTGGACGTCTTGAGAGGTGTTCCAGCTGCTGTGCATCCATAATTCAAGGGGAGCATGTTGGAGGCGTGTTAAGGGCAGGTTTTGGGCTCCATAAAGCAGTCCTTGACTTTTAGCAAGGGATTTTATCTCCCTAGCATGCCCTGATGTTACATTTACCCGTTATTATTGGATTACCCAATTTGTTAGCCTCCCTAATTTTTGATAACTTTTCAGGATCTTTCCGATTCTCCAGGTCAGGTGGATGGTAGTACACTCCTCTCCCTATCCTTTTCCCCTTTACATATGGAATTTCCACCCAAGGTGTGTTTCTGCTCCTGTACAATTTTCAGTCCATTTGATTCAACGCCTTCCTTAACAAATAATCCATGCTTCCACCAATTCAATCCACCTTATCATGGAGATATAGTAACATAGTAGATGATGGCAGATAAAGACCCAAATGGTCCATCTAGTCTGCCCAACCTGATTCAATCTAAAAATTTGTCTGTTTTTTTCCTTCTTCTTCTTCTTAGCTATTTCTGGGCCAGAACCCAAAGCTCTGCCTGGTACTGTTCTTAGGTTCCAACTACTGAAGTCTCCGTCAAAGCTCACTCCAGTCCATCTATACCCTCCCAGCCATTGAAGCCCTCCCCAGCCCATCCTCCACCAAACGGCCATATACAGACACAGACTGTGCAAGTCTGCCCAGTACTGGCTTTAGTTCTTCAATATTTACTATTATTTCCTGATTCTAGATTCTCTGTGTTCATCCCATGCTTTTTTGAACTCTGTCACCATTTTCATCTCCACCACCTCTCGGGAGCGCATTCCAGGCATCCACCACCCTCTCTGTAAAGAAGAATTTCCTTACATTGCTCTTGAGTCTACCACCCCTCAACCTCAAATTATGCCCTCTGGTTTTACCATTTTCCTTTTTCTGGAAAAGATTTTGTTCTACGTTAATACCTTTCAAGTATTTGAACATCTGAATCATATCTCCCTTGTCCCTCCTTTCCTCAGGGCTTCCAGTCTCCTCATTGTTTATATCCTGGTATGGCCGCCGTACCTCAGAAAAATGTAGCGGAATTTGAAAAGGTACAGAGAAGGGCAACATAAATGATAAATGAGATGGGATGACTTCCATATGAGGAAAGGCTACAGTGGCTAGGACTCTTCAGCTTGGAGAAGAGTTGGCTCAGGGGTGATATGATAGAGGTCTATAAAATACTTAGTGGAGTGGACAGGGTAGATGTGAATTGCTTGTTTAGTCTTTCCAAAAGTACCAGGACTACAGGGCATGCGATAAAGCTATTGAGTAGTAGATTTAAAACAGACTGGAGAAAATATTTCTTCACAAAACGTATAATAAAACTCTAGAATTTGTTGCCGGAGAATGTGGTGAATTCAGTTAACTTAGCAAGGTTTAAAAAAGATTTGGATAATTTCCTAAAAGAAGTCCATATGTCATTGTTCAAATGTGATGGGGAATTCCACTGCTTATTCCTAGGATAAACAGCATAAAATCTGTTTTACTACTTGAGATCTAGCTAGGTAAACTTGGGACCTGGGTTGGCCACTGTTGGAAACAGGATGCTGGACTTGAAGGACCCTCGGTATGGCAATTCTTATGATATTATGCTCTTATGTGTTTGCCCTGGATCGGTAGCATGGAATGTTGCTACTCTCTGGGATTCTAGAATCTTGCTACTATTTGGGGTTCTGGAATCTTGCTTACTCTCAGATAATGGAATGTTGCTACTCCCTGGGATTCTAGAATCTTGCTACTCTTTGGGGATTCTGTATGGAATGTTGCTACTATTCAGGGTTCCGGAATCTTGCTTACTCTGAGATAATGGAATGTTGCTACTCCTTGGGTTTTGGCCAGGTACTAGGAACCTGGATTGGCCACCGTGAGAACTGGCTACTGGGCTTGATGGACCATTGGTCTGACCCAGTAAGGCTATTCTTATGTTCTTATGTCTTGGGGCATCTTGCGGTGAAAACAAAACTTTCCCAGTGCGTCCAAAATGGAATATAGATGTCCAGAGATAGACCTGTTTTAGAAGCATCTTCTTTTTTAAAAAAAAAATTATTTATTTATCATTTTTCAACAACATATCAAGTATCCACATGTACAAAAAGGTAAAGTTAAGCAGAAAATAAAATACAATACAAAATACAAAACAAAACAGATTATTATCTGCTATCTTAACAGAAAATATATGCATATATAGCTTAACTTTAACTCAAGTCCTCAAAACTAAAGAAACCAAGATGTAGAATCAGCGAGAATATATATTAAGGAACTATAAAATAGAGAACTAAAGACTAAAGATTGTATAGGCTGAGAAAGGAGATCAAACAATCAAAGAGTACTCATATTTCCCCTCCTTTTTTCAGGGAAGCCATTGACAAGAAGGTTGTAAGTTGGCTAGGATCAAAGAGTACATATTTTTGCATTTGATGCAATATCACACATTTGCATGGGTGCCAAAGAAAGAAGGTTGCCCCAAGAGCAATAACTCCTGGCTTTAACAGTAGAAATTCACGTCGACATTTTTGTGTATCTCGTGACAGATCTGGGAACATTTGTATCTTGTACCCAAGAAATTCTTTCTGTTTATTTTTAAAGAAAAGTCTCGATAACCAATTCTTATTGGGTGCTAAGGCAACTGTAAGAAGAAGTGTTGCTGGCTTTGCTACTTCCGATTCGAAAGTTCCAAGACCGTAGAAATATTAAGCCAGTGATTCCCAACCCTGTCCTGGAGGAACACCAGGCCAATCGGGTTTTCAGACTAGCCCTAATGAATATGCATGAGAGAGATTTGCATATGATGGAAGTGATAGGCATGCAAATTTGCTTCATGCATATTCATTAGGGCTAGCCTGAAAACCCAATTGGCCTGGTGTTCCTCCAGGACAGGGTTGGGAACCACTGGATTAAGCAATTGTTGATCATCTTCTTTTGATTTTTCTTCCCTTTTAGTGGGCAAGTAATACACTAGAGTGAATGGCGGAAATAGTTCCTCGGTAATTTCTAAGACTTCCTTCAAGTAATGTTTTAGCATGTCTCTAAGAGTTACAGCCGCAACCCTGGGAAAATTAATTAATCTAAGATTGTTATTACAAGAAAAGTTTTCTAGAGACTCCAATTTTCTCCTTAAGTTAATATTATCTCTCACCTGTGTTTCAGTTATTTGTTTAGAAACTTTCATTTCCTGGGAAGAATTCAATGTTGAATTTTTTAAATCTTGCAAGTCAACTTTAATATTCTTAATTTCATTTTCTTGGATATAAATCTTATGCTCCAGCTGAAGCAGGTGGGGCTTAATTGATTTAGCTAGATTTGCTACGAGGTCCCAAATTGCCTCAAGAGTTACCTCTTGGGGTTTCTTTAATGTAAAAAGAGGCTCTTTAAGAAGAAAACTCTCACTAACCTGAAAGGTCATTTGAACACACAAAGTCAGAAGCGTGAAGAAAGTACAAGAGTTTTATTTTCAGCATGCCGGACTCTTGTGCAGTGAGCAGCCTGCTTACAAGAGTGCCAAAAACAGGAAGTACAAGCACTTTTATACCCTTTTAACTAGACATATGCAAACTAATACATGCAAAATCTACAACTTCTCATTTGTTACTTCTATAACTTTTCTACAATTATTATTGGTCCTAAGCTAGCACTTGTGATAGGTTCAGGGGTACAACTTATAGTCCTATAGGAAGCTAGTTCATTTACCTGCTTATCTAAGCCTTGGAGTTATAACTGTTACATGTTCAGGAGGGCAGGGTACATCATGGCTCAAACTCTTATCTATTTAGCTTACAATGTGGTAAGGCAGGGACATACATTTCAGGCAGATGATGTCAGCAGATGGTACACTGTTTCCAGCTATGTAGGCCAAAGCAGCATTTCAAACAACAGTTAACCATTTCATGACCCTACAAACCGATGTTCCCTCCTATCTGTGGCACTCCTGCTCACGGGCAAACCACGGCGATGCCAAATCCTCAGGTTCCAATGGGATCCCCTGTAAAGGCAGGGGATTCAACTCCATACTCCCCTCTTGCTCCCAGTGGCCTCTGGGGAGAGTCCCTCACCACCTTCCGATGGTTCCTCCACCCGAGCTCATTATCATTCCACCTATTTATTTAATTCATTTTATATCCCATTATCCCCAATGAGCTCAGAACGGGTTATAGGTTAACATCCATAATACATGGTCAAACTGGTTACCATTTGCTATACTTATAATACAATGAGTTCATTCTAACTTGTCATATATAGAGGATCTAAACCCCCCTCTACTGTGGACAACACCCTTCTCCTCCTTAGCTCATCAGCTCGCAATCTTAGGGACATAGGTGGGGGTTCCAGGGAGTGTCTTCTATTTAAGAATGGATTGTGGAGTGGGAATGCAGTCTTGGGGGGGGGGCTTTTATTTTAGAATGGATCAGAGATGATTGTGCAATCAAGAGCACTTCCCTGGTACCCTTAAATGATCAGAAGTGGGAGGTATATTTCTTTTTTTTTATGTACCAGCTCCCTTCTTTTGCTGCCCAGGCTCTTGTGTTAGCAAGCTGACGCTCCAGGTGGAAAGTTAGCGACACTTCAAGAGATATTAATTTTCCATGCATAACGCAGCTTGTGAGGTGTAAATACAAGCTGCATTTTGCATGATAATGTATTGCTTTGCATGCATTTGCATGCTTCAAGGCTTATTATTATTTAACTTGCAGTTGTGATCAAAACAAATTGTGCTAAGCCACTTTATTCCTCCATTGCCCCAGGTACAAAATAAGTACCTGCATATATGTAACCACAAAAAAAGCAGAATTCCCATTCCCTTCCCTTTATTGGAAAATAATATATACTGTTGCCAAAACACATATTAGTTAATAGGGGACTCAATGCAACGTGAGATACATTGACTGATTAATTTCATTGGAATTATTTGCATTCTGAGCAGAGAATTAATGATTCTGAATAATGCAAGTCTTTAATGCCCTATGGCCCATAATGCATGTGGCTGTTGTATAACCCAAGAACTCATTCTTTCATTTAAGCCCAAAACTAGTAGCAGATATTCTTGCTGTATAAAGTGACACATATCTTTACCATATAATCTATTGCTATCAGTGGGTACACTCTTTGATGTCACTTCCTAGACAGGGGTCCAGGAAGTGATGTCAGAAGAAGAGCCGGCACGGGCACAACAGCAGCTTAGAGGTTGCTGTTTGCCACTAGGAATGTTACAAAGGTATGGGGAAGGGAAGCAGCGCGTGGGGAGGTGGCGAAGGAGTGGGGGAGATATGGGGGCTGAGAGGTGGATGGGGGTTGCATCCGAGGCAGACCATCCCCCTGCACCCCTTATTACGCCACTGATTGCTATTAACTTATGGCTAGATTCATTAAGCCCACCGATTAAATCCCGACCACTTAGCGACCCGGACCCGATTCACTAACCTGCCTCCTGATCTGATTCTGATCTGCGCATGCAAATGAGGGGTAATGGCATGCAAATATAGGCAGGCAGTGATTCACTAAAAAAAAGAAAGAAAGAGGAACACCGACCGGGCTGGCCGATCCCAAAACAAGCGACTGCTGAGGACCAGTCGCACACGTCCCTGCCGACTCTCCTGCTCCATTGCCGCCCTGAAATCCCTGCCAACTTCCAGCCCTGCTGTCTGCCCCGAGCTCTGCCCCAACTCTCCTGCCTCGATCTTCCAGCTCTGCTCTCTGCCCTGATTCTCCGCCCTTCCCTGCAGCGCGAGCCTGTGGTATTAGCCCGCTTTAAATTCACGGGTTAAAACCACGGGCTCACGAGTAAAAAGTATAAAAAAAACCACGGACATCAAACACATGCGCAGACCATCTACAGCAAGGATCTCAAAGTCCCTCCTTGAGGGCCGCAATCCAGTCGGGTTTTCAGGATTTCCCCAATGAATATGCATTAAAAGCAGTGCATGTACATAGATCTCATGCATATTCATTGGGAAAATCCTGAAAATCCGACTGGATTACGGCCCTCAAGGAGGGACTTTGAGACCCCTGATCTACAGGCAAAGTAGATGGTCTGCGTTTGCTTTTGGGTCGGTGGAGTAGGTGTGGGGCGTTCCTCTGATCGCCCCCATTTGAATACAGGCCCGTTGTGAATCGGTCAGCCGGCGTCAGATCAGACATGGAGCGGAGTGAATCGGGCAGGATAGTGAATCTAGGCCTTAGTCATTCTGCCTAACATCTCGGCTGCTGATAGATAAGATGGACTAATTTTCAGATATGGATCTTGTTTAGCTGTCCATCTCCCTTTTATTTATGTATTTTTATGAATGTAGCTCGCATCTTTGTTATGTTCAACTACAGTAGGTATTTCCTTGTTTATAGAGGTCTTATAATTAAATTTTGAATCCGAGGCAATGGGAAGATTGGCTAGGTGACTTGTCCAAGATCAGAAGGAGAGCAGGATTTGAGCTTTCTTGAATGTTGACCTGGTTCTCTAATCACCAGGGGGACGATTCTCAAAACTTAACGTTGTCTTTAACGCAGTTGCTAAACCGGTTCCAGCTGGTTTAGCGTGCATGCATTTTTGCAGCGGGATTATCAAAACAGCTTACTGTGGTCTTTTCCGAGCTTCCTAGCAGTCTCTGGGCTCATCAGTATTTAAATGATCACTCCAGGCCATTCTTCATCATCGCCGAGTGATTCTCCGAGAGTGGCATCTGCAAAAATCAGTGACTGTTCTGGGGGTACCAGTACTATGCCAGCACTTCTCTGGTATGTGCTAATGCAAAAAAAAAAAAAGATTCACGTAAATTATAGTAGTTATATATGTCCCCTGTATTATAGATGTGTCTTGTGTGTTTCTGGCTGTGGCTCATGATAAAATTTAACATTAAAAACAAATTACAAGATTTACATGAATTATAGTAGCTGAAAGCTGATGTTTGCATCTCCCCTCCCTTCCCTTCACCCAATAACACTGGCACACCTACCCTGTTTCCCCCAAAATAAGACCTATCCTGAAAATAAGCCCTAGCATGATTTTTAAAGATGCTCTTAATATAAGCCCTACCCCAAAATAAGCCCTAGTTAAGATCAACCCCCGAAGCCCCTCCCCCCGAATGTCCCCAACACTCCCTGATTCCATCCCTGCCCGATTCGCTGAAAAAAATCTGACTCGTCGATTCAGCAACCCCCACCCCAGTGAGAGATGACATACCTCCGCTCCGATGCCTCCGAAAGCAGCAGCGGCGGCAGTGTTCTGAATGGGCCGCTTCACGGCGTTCCCCGCCGGGGGCCTTCCCTCTGCCGCATCATTGAGCGCTGCCGCTGCTGCGGTTTATGGAGGCCTCGGAGTGAAGGTATATCAGTCTCATGGTGAGAGGATCGGTGGGGTTCTGCTGTCCAGGGGGATGGAAGGGAGAGATAGAAAGATGCTGCACATTGGGGGGGGAGGGGGGGCATGGAGAAAGGAAAGAGGAAGAATTGGTTTAGAGGAGAGGAAGGGAGAGATGATTGTTGTACATGAAAAAAAATAAGACATCCCCCGAAAATAAGCTTTAATGCATTTTTTGGATCCAAAATTAATAGACACTGTCTGATTTTCGGGGAAGCACAGTATTATGCTCCAATAAGGCACGCACATGATATGTGTGCTTTCTGAGCATATGCACATATTTACACCTCTTTTGTGGCGTATTCTGCACATGTGCCAATCGCTATCACCGGCGACTCATCTCTAAGTAAATTTAGCGACCCTTCTCTACACTCCGCTAACCTCATTTGCATGCGTGTTGGGGTTTTTTTTTTTTTTTTAGAATGACTCGCCTTTTTGACCTCGCTACAATAACGGCCGCGACAGCGGCCCTTCTTTTTTACCACAAAGTTTTGAGAATCTTCCCCTAGGATACTGCGCTAGTGGCTGGAGCAGCGGCCAAAGACCAAGGGAAGCCTTTGCGCTCCTCATGAATTTGGGCAACTCGTTAACTCTTCAGCACTTCAGGTGCAAATTTAGCCTTGAACCTACGACTGAAAAGGCATGAACCAAATATGAATTTTAATGCTTTTTATAATAATAATAATAATAAAAAGCAATCAACATTTAAACTGAGCTATTGAATATGTTCCCTAAGAGCTAATAATCCTGCCTATTATTTCAATAATCCAGTTAATTCTGCTGTACTTTGTTGTACCGTTCTGTTCTTGAGTGCTTTCCAAGTTCTATAAATATTTTGATACTAGCGTGTCTGACAGCACCTGGTACACTTCTCGCTGGGTAATGAAAAGCTGTTCATCTCTCTTGCTTTTTGTACGGCTCCGAAAGAACCGTCTCCTCCCTCCACCGACAAAATAAGCTGCATAATAAAGAGAGCATGGAGAGTGTGCTGTGAGGAATATTGCTTCAGATGATCTGCCATCAAAATAAGAAAAGCCGAATTGTGCTAAAACAGCACTAATATAGGGCTCCTTTTAGAAAGGTGCGTTAGGGCCTCAACGCGTGGAATAGCGCTCGCTAGCCTCTACCGCCTCCTCTTGAGCAGGCGGTAGTTTTCCGGGTAGCGCGTGCTAATCCAGCGCGCACGCTAAAAACGCTAGCGCACCTTTGTAAAAGAAGCAAAAAAGTTCTAGATGATACTAGCTTGATGTAACACTAAAATATAATAAAACGCTAGCTGCGCCTGCGCACTCCTATCGGCGTGCTTCCATGATCAGTAGGTCTGTGGCCGCAGGAGTGCGCATGCGCGATTCCCCAGCACCTACCTACACTCGCCGGAAGGACTGGACCCCAGCGCTGGACATCCTGCTCTCCTGTCGGCTCCTCTCACGAGCTGCACCAGCGTCGGAGAAGGCTTCCAACGCTGGCGGGGATCGAGAGGAGCCGCGGCGACACCTCAAGGGGCAGGAAGGGAAGCGCCGAAAAAAGATTCCAGCTGCTATTTTTTTTCGCGGTCCCGACTCCAAACGCCGATTCAAGCAGCGTGTGCAGCACTCTACACACGCTGCTTTGGGGCCTTCTACTGCCCTGATTTGCTCTGCCGCGTCTCTGATGATGTCATCAGGGACGTGCCAGAGTAAATCAAGGCAGTAGAAGGCCCCGAAGCAGCGTGTTTAGAGTGCTGCACACGCTGCTGGAGTCGCAGGTTTGTCGGGAAAGGGGAGCAGGAGACCCCATACCCTAAATCAGATTTCCCTTTGCCCCATTTCCCACCAGCTCAGCTTGATCCCAAGTAGCAGAACCAAAAGGCTACTGCTAGGGGTCAAGAAATGCTACTTTGAAGGTAGCAGTCTATGAAGTAGGAACAACTACGGATCACTCTTTAACCCCCCACCCCCCAAAGGGCAAGAGAGCTGCAATCGGACAGACTGAGGAAGGAAATGTTCAGATAAAGAAGAGCTGAGACTGAAGAAGGAAAAAAAATAGGAATAAATACCTACAGGGAAACACAAGATCAGGAGCATACAGAGAAAAAAAATACACCATAGAGGTTTGCAGGAATAAGGAACACATAGAGAAAGTAGAGCAGAGACCCCTGCAAGAAGAGAAAAAGAGCAAAGAGACGGGATGAGAAAGAGAGCAGAGCTTGCAGGAGAAAAAGCGAGGCAGTAATGTTACAGCTGGAGAGTGCAAAGTGAGGAAGAAAGCAGAGACAGTGCTACACAGGGAAATGGAGGGGGAAAGAGACAGAAAGAAAAAAAAAAAAAAGACATACATATATTCTAGCACCCGTTAATGTAATGGGCTTAAAGACTAGTATCAATAATAATAATAAAAATGTTTTTGTAGTGAGAAGATCTCAGTATGGATTGGCCAGTCATATGAGCGGAAACCGTTCAATCCTTCAATCCGTGCACGGGTGACAACCCAGCACACCACACCATCATAGAATCTTACTCATGTGTAGTGAATGAAAATAACAGTGCACAAAAACACTCGTGATAAATCGTACAAAATTATATAAAGTTGCAGTAACACATTAACTGACAACAAGGTAGATTAACTGCGCAGTCTATCCAAAAAGCAGTCAAAAGACTTAATTTAAGCGGACGGCCTGCAAAAGCAGGAACTCCCCAAATGAGTTTCACAAGGGGTCCAATTGCAGAAGCTGTACTCCAGGCAACATAGATGGTTCAACTGATTCAGTTTCGGAAATAGTCCTTCTTCAGGAACCTGTCCTAACACAGACCCCCACACACTACCCCAGTGATCACTGACCCTCCCCCACCCCCATAAAAATATTAATCACAACTTGAAAATTGTGCCATCAGAATCAGTACAAAACCTCAATACAAAACCTCAATCCAACAAGCCAAAAAAGAGCACTATTCAGAATACATAACTACAGCTAGCAATTTTTCTGTACTTTTCAGTATAGTACGATCTTTAGCCCCATACTCAGATAAGAAACCCCATCCATTACTTATTTAACCTGGCAGCCTGGCATAGGAAAGCCTAGTCATGCTGCACAGAGGCGTCTTAAGCCTTCTTTGGGGTGGGTTAGGGACCCATGGAGAGGAGGACCCATGCCCATAAGCTCCTGTAATCACTTCATTGATATTGAAACATGTGCACTCTCCTATACACCCCCAAAACCCTTTTTTTACTGCCATATAAGTGGCTCCTGCAGCCATAAGGGTATTGGGGTGGTGGATAAGTGGGTCTAGGGGATTCTGGAGGTGGTTTGGGGGGTTCACCATGACCTATAAGGGAGCTGCAGTGATGAGAAGACATGGCACCCTTTTTGTGACGTTCACAACAGTGCCCTGTAAAGTACCCCACTATTTAGGTGCCATGTCTGGGTGTTCAGTCCATCACTTTACAGACCCCTCCCATGTCCAACAGGGCTTGTTCTAGGCGTTTTTGACTTGGACGAAAATGTGGTATAAAGATGGACGATTTAGCGACTTGGACGATCAGATCGACAGGACGTATGTGTAGACGATTTTCAAATCGAAAAAAATTTGGACATACTTTTCGAAAATGTGTCCTGCACTGTTTTTTACTTTGGACGACTTGCGTCTTAGACGAAAACGGACTTAGACGTTCCTTTCGATTATGCCCCTCCGTGTAATTAGCTTGCACAAGCAGGCAAATTACTGCAAAAAGCATGTTTTGTGGTAAGACCTTTTTTTTTGGGGGGGGGGGGAGGGGAGGTGCCCTAATCACATGTTAAGTTTCAAGGCCCTTTAATAAAAGGGCCACTTAGCTGGGTCCTAAATTTAAGCATGTAACTTAAACATTTGCATTAGGACTGCCATTTCTGCAGTCTCCCTAAAGGGAGAGATTTATTTGAATAGTTGCTGAATATTGCTGCTAACCAGATAAATTATGGCCCCACTCCAGAATCCCTTAGCCCCTAACTAATTTTATGTGGATACATTTTGGCTGCACATCAGGTTTTCCAGCCAAAATTTATTCATTAACTGACACAGATTTTTTTTAGAACTTAAGTGGCTAGCACCTGCAGCTTTTGAATATTGATCTGTTAATTATTAGTTGCTAGGGGATATACTCAGTGGCTTAGTTTACACTATGTTTAATTAAAGAAAGGTTTATATACAAAAGAGGATAAGACACTGAAAATACCCAGACTGTAGCTCTCGTGTGTCCTAGTCTAAAAATTACCCATCTCTGGTATCAGAGGTGAACATGTTACGCTATTATCTGTAGGATAAATAGTAAGGATTTGCATCACTATCTGTTAGCATGTACAGTAAAATCTTGGTTTGTGAGCATAATTTGTTCCAGAAACATGCTTGTAATCCAAAGCACTCGTATAACACAGAAAATTTCCCGATAAAAAATAATGGAAGCTCAGACGATTCGTTCCATAACCCAAAAAACTTTAATACAGTGGTACCTTGGATTACGAGCATAATCCGTTCCAGGAGCATGCTCGTAATCCACAATGCTCGTTTATCAAAGCGAGTTTCCCCATAGGAAATAATGAAAACTCGCTTTGATATGTTCCCCCCCCCCGAGGCCAGCAGCGCTGCTCCCCCCCCCTCCACGAGAATTGGCGTCGAACGTGAACTCTCAGGCCTTGAGCATGCGCACATGCTCATGGCCCAGCACAGGAGGCAGATCTTCGGGCACCGGCACCAACGCACAGGACATGCTGGTGCCGGTGCCGGTGCGGAGGCTACACCAAAGAAGAGGGTTCGGGTGGGTTGGGGGGACCTCAGGTCGCGGCGGGGGGTGCCCGATGGTGGCGGGGGGGGGGTGCCCGATAGCGGTGGTGGGGTGCTGAATCGCGGGGGGGGGAGGGTGCCGGTTCGCGGGGGTGGGGCGCTCGCAAATCGATTTCGCACTCGGTTTCTGAGGCGCCGATTTTGCGAAAGTTTTGCTCGTCTTGCAAAACACTCGCAAACCGGTGTAGGTACCACTGTACAAAACACTGTATGCTGTGAACGCTTGAGCTATGGATAAATTGGCCGTGACGCTTTTATCAGGTTCAGCTTTTATTACGTTCGGCGTAAGATGTGCACGCTTCAACTGTGGGTTCGGATGACGTGACGCGCGTATATGTGCTCGCACTGCAATACAACGCTCGTTTAGCGAGTTAAAATGTAATACAATGGTTTTGCTCGTCTTGCAAAACACTCGCAAACCGCGTTACTCGCTTGCCAAGGTTTGACTATTGCTGTTGTATCAACTATCGGTTATAGGAGTTTAAGAAAAGACTAGTCTTTAAGCCCGTTACATTAACGGGTGCTAGAATAGATGTGTCTGTCTGTCCTTCTTTCTGTCTGTCTCTCTCTCTCTGTCTCCTTGGCTGCTTTCTGTCTGTCTTTTTATCTTTTCTCTCTTTCTTTGGCCGCTGTCTGTCTTTCTGTTTGTCTCTCTGGCCCCCTGTCTGTCTGTAATTCTTTCTGTCTGAGTCTCTCCCTGGCCCTCTGTCTGTCTGTCTTTCTTTCTCGTGCCTTGGCCGCTATCTGTCTGTCTCTCTGGCCCCCTGTCTGTCTGTCTGTCTGTCTCTCTGGCCCCTTGAATGTCTGTCTGTCTTTCTGTCTGTCTCTCTCCCTGGCCCCCCTGCCTATCTCTCTCTGGTCCCCCAAGCAAACCAAGATTGCTGCCTGCCCACAGCACACCCCTCCCCCCAAAGCAGCCCCTTTTCCCTCTCCCCCTCCACTTCCCTGTGCAGCAGTAGCAGCCGGACACCTCACAACACCCGCACCCTGTCCGCTTCGTCCAGGCCAAAGGACACCCTCCTGCCGTTTCTCTCGCCGCTGCTCAAACCGCCGCCTGCGCCGCACGCACCGCAAATCGAACACGGCCACGGAGTCACACATCACGCTATCAGGGATCACGGCGTTGTAAGTGCGCATGCGTGCTTAGGGTTTTATTATAGAGGATACGTATCATTGGCCATTGGGTTATACTGGTGTTATCTTGTTCTTAAAATGCAAATAATTCCAATTCTATTCCATTGAAATTGGTCGTGTGTTAAGAACATCAATAATGGAAGCATAAGCAATCGAACACAACCAAACATAGGTTCTGTTACTATATAGCAGTGTCTCGCAAACTGTGTGCCTCCTGAGATTTTAAAAGAGCTCCGACGGGGAGTGTGGGGGAAATCCCCCCACTTTACTTCATACTGTTCGCACTGCCATTGGGGGGGTTTGGGGGAGTTAGAACCCTCCATTATAGAGAAAATGGA